>NC_136659.1:3864640-3869640 GCF_903797595.1 Erithacus rubecula | reverse complement strand
TGTGCAATAAAGGTCTTTGAATGCACAGCTCTTTGAAAGTGCTTTGGGGCTCTCAGCTGGGCAGAGATGGTCCGGTTCACACCTGTGCTCAAAGCAGGGGAACACACCCTGCTGTAGGCGCTTGGGTTGGTCTCAGCAGGCTCAGGCAGATGCCAAAGCTGCTCTTCACAGCCTTCTCCCTTCCCACAACCTTCTGCTAAGGGCAAGGAGCCTCGAGGAGGCCCTGAAAGGAGTGCAGGGAGCCAAAGGGAGACAGCCGCACCTACATCACTGGGGCTCCTGGGGAAGCACGCTGCTGGAGATGCAAGCCTCTCCTCCAAAGGCATTTCCCCAAATTTGGACCTTTCCTGGGGAACACCTGCACACTTTCCTTAGAAAACGCTGGCAAGGCTGAATTACTTGTGGTCCTTGCAGCACAGGCACTCCAGCTCCAGCTCATGCTCCTTGCCCCGAACGTGTTCCCACGTGTCGCTCCGGGCACGCAGCCCCGGGCCTCCTACAAACACCAGCTGCCCGCTGCCTCTTCACTCCCGCCTCAACTCCCGCCTGCGGTCTCGGCAGCCAAACCAGGCTGTTGCCAGCCAGAGAGCAGAGCCCTGTTCTCCCAGGAGGCTCTCGTGAGCACCTTCCAGGACTCTGCTCTGGTCTGGCTTGCTCAGACTGTGTCTGAGGCAGGCACTGCCATTGCTTACTTGTGGGGAAACCAGAGCCCCCAGAAGCTCACCCAGCGTGCAGGCACTGCCTGACAGCGCTCCCTGCACTGGCATGGTTGTGTAACTGAGTCTCAGCCACTCTGCCACTGCTGCTGCTGCTGCTGCTGCTGCTTCATTTGCTTTTTGGCACACCCAAAGCTCACTGTTAGGCCACGATGGCCTCTGCTTCTGCTCTCTTCCTGTCCCTGTGTAGGGATGGAGCAGTGCTGTGCTTTCAGGAAGCTCTTTGTGAAAACTTCCAGCATTGCAAGCTGCCTTGCCCTCCGTGGATGCTTGCCAGGGAATCCCTCAAGGCTGGGCTCAGAGCATACTCAAGCTGGTCCTTCTAAAAGCCAGGCTCCTCCAGTCCCCTCCAGCGTGCTCAGCAGCACCTTTAAGCCCACGGTGTTGTGCAAGGGGACCTGCAGGACAGGGACCTTTGCAGCCTCAGCTGCCCCTGTTGCTCTCTGTCCGTGCACAGAGCACAGCGCGGAAGAGAACGGCAGCAGGGCCCAGTGTGTGCCAGGGCTCAGGTCTGGCGCCGCTCAGGCTCCAAAGAGATGTGGGTAAAGTGAACGAACCAAACTTTATTAAGGCAAAGCGAAGCGAAGGGGTGAGCGGGGAGGCAAAACTGGGGATGGGCAGGTATGGCGAGGGGGGGGGAGAGAAGAAAGGGAGATGGCAGGAGCTCCTGGAGCTAGCCACAGGCTCAGCTGTTACAAGCACGAGCTGTGCCTGGAGCTCCAGCGGGTCTGCTCTGCAGCTGGTGGCGTCGTCAGAGGCGAGGTGAGGTCGCCAATGGACGCTGGTGTTTCTGCCTCTTGGCTCTTGTCCTGCAGCTGCTGCGGAGAACGCCAGGAGGGAAGGCTCAGCGCGGGCTCTGCCCTCGGCCCGCGCTCCCTGCGCCCAGCCACGGCCCGCCGCCCGCGCAGCCCAAAACTTCCCGGGGGAGAAAGTTTGCGGGCTGCGTCCACAGCCCGTGGGCACAGAGCCTTACATTCTCAAAGCCAGGCAGGAGTGGCTCAGCCAGCTCCGGGGCGGTGGCGCTGGGTATCATCTGGTCTTCCTCCCGGGGCAGACGGGCGAGCAGAGAGAGGGTGGTCACGTCCATCTCTCCATCTCCAGCCAGCTGCTCCACCAGGAGTTGAGAGAGGCGCCGTATTCCTCCGCTCTGTGTGCAAGACAAGGCTCTGCTGTGTAAATCCCACCGGCTGCCTCAGGGCCCAGAGGCAGAGGCCTGTCCCGAGGCACTCAGGCGGCTGAAGCGGCAGGCAGGAGAGCTGGGAGCCGCTGCCTGAGCTGCCGAATCCCGTGCAGGCCCAAGGGGCTGCGTTGCCCAGCGCCACGCTGCCAGCGCAGCATCAGCCGCTGCCCCCCTCTCACCAGCGAGGGCTCCTTGCTGAGCACAGCAAGGCCTCTGAGCTGCAGACTCAGCCTGTCCCTGCTCCAGCTCGGCAGCTGCCTGGACATGATCAACAGGGCGCTGTGCCCGTGTTGTCTCAAGTCCAGGCACTCCAGGACCTGAAAGGCACAGGGCAGTGACAGGGACGCGGCCGGCAGGAGGCGGAACCGCCTGGGGCCGGGCCCGGGCAGCAGCAGCGGGCGCGCACCGTGCCAGGCGGCTGCGGCTCCCAGAGGCCGCAGAGCTGGGAGGCAGCTCAGCCAGGCAGCGCTGGCCCTCAGGCTCACCTCCACCAGGAACGCCAGCGCCGGCAGATCCCAGCGGGGCTGCCCCCAGATGGGCAGGCTGAGCAGGTGCCTGGCGATGCAGGGCACAAGGGGCTCAAGCCATGGCGCATCTCCCTGGCAGGGGAACAAAGGCACCAGGCCCTGAGCTGGGCAGGCAAACCTCCGCCACGGCTGACTCACAGAGGTGCGTCACCTCTGCCCGGCACTCTGCCAGGGCACTCGGGCCCTTGGGGAGGCGGCTGCTCCTGGGCCCCTCCTGTCCCAGCCTTTTCCAGTCTGCTCGGCCCTCCCTCGCTGCCAAGGCCCTCTCGCCCACAACCACGGGCACTGTGTGGGGCACTGCGGGCACAGGGCACCAATGCTGGCAGCACGGAGAAGGGGGTCTCACCTGGCCAGCAGCCCCGCTGCATCGTGCTGGGTGTCGGCGCAGAGCAAGTTGTCCCAGACCTGCCTGTCCTCCAGAGCCAGCAGCATTTCATGGGCGCCCAGTCGGCAGCAGCAGAGCCTTCAGGGTTTGCACTGCAAACCTGTGTGCAGAGCAAACGCCAGGTCACGCGGGAGCTCTGGCCCTGGCCACGAGGGCATGGGAAGGACAGGGCGACTGGCACCTGCTGCGCTCGCTGGGAAGGTGGTGCTCCTCCCGGCACGCCGTCCACACGCCCTCCACGCCCTGTGGCATCTGCTCTGTGCTGCTGACAATTTGCAAGAACAGAGCCACAACAGGCGGGGCGAATGAAGGAGCACTGCCGTGTGCCACTCGGGCGCGTGGACAGTCACCCACAGCACCACAGTTGCCTGCAAAAGACAAAGCAGCTTGAAGCAGAAGCGCTCAGTGCCAGGTGCCCGTGTGGCAGGGCCCCAGGGGAGACGCAGGGGGAGCAGCCGGCCTGCTGCCCCTGAGCCTGTCCCCAGGCCAGCTTCCAGCCCAGCGCCCGAGGCTGGGAGCTGCAGGGCGCTGGGCAGAGCATGGAGAGCGGCTGGAGAGGGCACGCGGAGGGTGAGCAAAGGCCATGGCAGAAACTCACAGCCAGGGCAAAGACGGCCTCGTTGTCCTCTCTGGGGAAGAACATGCTGGACTCCATCACGGAGAGCAGTGTTGCCAGCACCTCTGCACTACTGTCCCGAGGAGCCGATGGTTCTCCACATCAGGGCGGCAGCTCTGTGGGAACAGAGCAGTGCATCAGTAGCAGCCCCGTGCAGCTGAGTGGGGCCAGGCGACGGAGCCCCGGTGCCCTGAGGGGCAGGGAGGGAGCGTGGCAGCAGGCTCAGCAAACAGGGGGGCCCGAGGGCCCGCAGCTCTATGCCTGACCCTTGCACAGGCTGTACAGGGCCATCGATGGCCCTACAGGCTGCTGAGCCCGAGCTGCCAAGGCACTTCTGCCCGTACCGTCACACCACGGGGCACAGCACAGGAGACCCATCACCACGTGAACGGGTGTTCTTCAGCCAGTGTCACCAGGACATTTTGCAGGCCGGCATCCACAGTGACACAGCACGTGAGCCGCTGGTGAAGGTCTCTCACAATGCCCGGCACCTGGAGGGGGCACCAAAAGGACTCGCAGTGCTGTCCATGGCAGCGTGGTCCCCAGCTTCCAAGAAGCTCTTGCCTTCCCACCGCACTGAGCTGGCCTCAAAGGCTGAGGGGGCACAGCGCACGGGGCTTGAGGGGGCCACACTCTTGCTTCTATTTCCTTGGTTGGGTGTAGCACCCAGAATGGTATCTCCCTGACTTCCTAGAGCTGTCTTGTGCTTCGGTCTTTCCCCTCCCTTTCCCCTCCGCCCTAAGCTGACTGGCTGGGGTCTGCTTTCCCTCCGCCCTGGCGGGGCCTTTTAAACACACAGCCGGGCATTGCATTTCCTCCTTCTCCCTGGAAGCCACCCGCAAGAAAAATAAGAAAACCCTTTGTGGGAAGGAGCCTCTTTTGTTCTATTTTCTCCTTCCCGCAGGGCCCTGGGCTTCCTCCTAGTACTGAGCTGGCCAGAGAGAAGCCCAGATAGCTCTAGCACCACACGATGATCCTGGGAGGCCTTTAGCCCTGGCCCAGGGTGCCTACCTGCTGTGGAGCAAAAGCATTTCCCTCTTCCTGGGGAAAGGCCGAGAGGGAGCAGGAGCGTCGGCGTGGTGCCCAGGAGTCGGTGTTGACAGGCTCCCAGAGAGGGTGTCAGAGCTGGCCGTGCTCTCAGCCCGGGCCGTGACAGCCATGCGCTGCCTCAGCCGTGTCCATGGCAGAGTCCACTGCGCATGCAGAGGACATCTGTGCTGGCACCAGGCTCTGCCTGCAGCTCGCTGGGCCTGCAGCGGGCTGGGCCGTGCCTGGCTCGCGGTGGCTGTGGCCTCCCTGTGCCGAAGGCGCAGGAACCTGCGCAGCAGCTGCAGCAGAAGGAAGGGCGGGTAGGGAGGGGAGCTCCATGGAGTGCTCCAGGGCGGTGCTGGGCCAGCAGGGACAGCAGGCCCGGCCCAGGTGGGGATGGCCGCAGGTACCTGACAGCTCGCTGGAAGCGGCCAGGGCGGGATCCTGGGCCTGAGTCGGTCCTTTACTGCATCTGGCACAGAGCGAGCGCAGCCAGAGCTGAGTGGCCCAGGAGAGGGCAGAGAACACAGCCCAGCCCTGCGCTGCC
>NC_136659.1:2318545-2414377 GCF_903797595.1 Erithacus rubecula | reverse complement strand
TCCAGGCAATATTTGTACCTCTGAGTGCTTCCATGATTGCTGGATAGTCTCAGACCATGATGGGCACTGATTGCTGTGTAGATTCCTGGGAAGTCCCTCTGCCAGATTCTTTGTCCCACTGACCAAACTGCACCAAGTTCAGCATTTGCCTGTTGTGACCAAAAAACCCCCCAGTGTTAATCCAGAAGAAAACCCTCTACACTGATCAGATGTTTAAACCCATTTCCACCCCCAGATTTTCAGAGAACATTGCTGTGCAACAAAAACAGCACATTTCTGAGTTAAATTTGGCCCAGTACTTACAGATTTGATAGCAGGAGGGATTCTTTTCCAGAGATAACGTGCATTGGTCCTTAAAAAAACAAAGCCCAAAAAAGTTAAAAACATTTCCTAGTCACCAATGCTGCAAAGAGACACACAAGGTTTGTTCAGATGGTGCATTGAACACTCTCAGTGCTTTAAAAATATTCTTTCTAGGAAGGACTATTGGATACTGAAGTGGGAAAACAGAGCTGCTCTCCAGCAGACAACACTGGACTGCCATAACAACAAACAGTTCATTAATTGCCTCATTTAAAACCAGACTGGGAAAGCAACTCCTCCCTAAAACCCCAAGTTCAGTCCATCAAACCCACACAGGGACATGGAATAACCCCCCAGACCAAATTCCTGGGATCTCTGCTTCCTGCAGATTTAGCTCCTTCAAGCCAACAGTATCCCTCATTTTTAACATGAGCAGTCCAGAGCTATTCTGCTGGAATTTAACAACAAGGGACAGTCCTGAATCCAACCCAAAACAAATGCAGCCCTGAACAGCTACAAAACAAAACACTGAAGTGTTTCACACTCCCCAAAGGAGCCAACTTCACCACTTAAGGAACTTGATTCCCACATTTTCCCCACAGTTCCAAAGGGTGGGGAAGAGCAAGGAAAGGAGAAACAGTTTTCCTGTCAGATCAAGGGGTGAAAGAGACTCAATCCCCAGAAATATTCTCATTTCTTTGCAAACACAGCATTTTTATTAATCACACAGCCCATTCCCAACGTGCTGGTGACAAACCCAGTGTCACAGGCTGGGACAAGCCACTTACATGTCATGTGCAACAGGTACAGAGCCAGCAGCTGGCCCATAAACCAGGGGTGTGGCAATTCCTCCAGGGGCCTGAAAACAAACAGATCTTGGCTTACAGATTTTAAGAGGGCTGTGACACAAAGGGCAGCAGGAAGCCAAGTTTTATGTAAAGTGAACGCTCCAAAACAACGGATATTGTGGGAGGGTTTTTTTTTGGGTTTTTTTCACATCACATGATAGTGCAATTATTTGGGGGGGGGGGCGGAATAAAGTAAGGCTACATCTTCCATTACTCTTTTCTTATGCTCATGAGGGTGGCATCTGCTGAAAGTGAAATTAAATCGCCCCTGACTTCATTTACCTTCAGCTGAACTTCAGCTCAGGCCACTCCACCCCGCAAAGCTTCTCTGCCCCTCTCGAAAACCCCAAGCTCAGCGTCAGCCCCTGCCACACTCGAGCAGAGCCCCAAATCTCACAAGGAGGAAACAAACGAGTGATATAAAATAAATAAAAAAACTGTAGAATTTTGAAAGCCTGCAATAACTTGAAAGCTGCAAAGATTTCTAATAAGGCCTTTTCTTAAGGGATAACAGGGCGCAAAACAGCACGGCGGGAGCTTCCAGTGAAAGCTGCCGCAATAAAACTCGATCTAAGGGTAATTCCCCAAGTTTGGCTCAGGCTCCCCTTCCCTGACCAATATTTCGATTTTGTCACCCACACAAACCACTCCCCTCACGCCCTCCTCTGAAACGACAAGAATAATTATAGGAAATACCCATTTATCTGTAGCCTGCGAGTTTCTGCAGGGCTCTCCGGCGAGCCCAAGGGGCAAGTTAAACACTGACCCCTCCCGCTCACACCCACGCCCACACACCCCGCCCCACCTCACGCGCGCACACGCAGACCCCTCCCGCCCCGCGGCACCTCCAGCTCCTGCGTCTCGCATTGCTCCAGGAGCCGCCTGAAGCTCACGGAGCTCTCGGCCATCACCGCCACCGGCATCTTCCCTCACGGCGCCGCCCGCCCGCATCAGGCGCTCGCGCTCTGACCTCACGTCCGGCGCCGCCATTTCCCCTTCGGCGCTTTCCGCCCGCCTCTCTGTGCTCCTGGAGGATCTGGGGGCGTGGCCAAGGCCGCCTCTCTGTGCTCCTGGAGGATCTGGGGGCGTGGCCAAGGCCGCCTCTCTGTGCTCCTGGAGGATCTGGGGGCGTGGCCAAGGCCGGGGGCGTGGACACCGCCCGTGAGGGGCTGAGGGCGGCGCGCGCTTTTTGAGGGTGGCGGTGATGGAAGCGCCTTTCAATCCCTCTATTTTCTTCGTCATAAGCAAAGTTTCGGCCTCATAAAAAGCCCTGAGTGTACTCGGCGTGCAGGCACGTTCGGTTTTCTCTCCGTGTTTGTCGCGTGTTGCGGGATGCGTGAGACGGGCGCCCTCCATCCCTTATGGCGCATTGCATGTGCCATAAGGGATGTCCTTTAGGGACAAGAAGTGCCTTTGCAGCTCTGCTCCAGTTTCTGGTGGGCTGTAGAAGTAGTTTTACCCAGTTTAGCTGGGTTTCTTTATCTTTGTTCTCTGTCAAATCCCCTGCCTGCAGAGAAACGAGACAGCTCATAGGATCATGGAATATCCTGAGCTGACCCGCAAGGATCAAGTCCAAACCTCGGACCTGCACAGGCACCCCAACAATCCCACTCTTTGCATCCCTGAGAGCATTGTCCAAATGCGACCATTCCCTGGGGAGCCTGTTCAGAGCTCGCCCTTCGCCCAGCACCCAGCCTAAACCTCCCCTGGCACAGCTCCGATAAATATTCAATATATATCCAGCCCCTGTATCCCTGCTTCTATCCTGTAAAGAGCCCACAATACGCCAAAACTGCATTGAACAGCGCAGGTGCTATTTCAGAGGCGGGACCAGCCCTCGGCCGTGTCCTTCCCGTGGCTCCCCATCCCCAGTGAGGTCCCATCCGGCACCAGGACCACCCAGAATTTTCCCAGAATTAGGCTCAGGAGCCCTGTTTATGGCTTGGATTGGGGTTGGGCATGTTTACAGCCCAGTTTGAGGCGTAGCAAGTGATGGGAAATGGCGAGATTATCTCCAAATCGATGTCATTACTGGTGGCCGCAGATGTAAATTCTTATTTTCAGGGTGAAATCAACCCGAGGGGCTCATTTTCTGCAAAAGTTTGCTTTTAAAAATCACCCCTCAAACCATTTTTGGAGCTTTCCCGTGCTCAAGAGCTGGGTTTTTGCTGGGTGCAAAACTCGTGCGTTCTCCACACTTTTGGGGCGGAATAAACCCAAGAGTGGTGTAAATCCTGATGCCTTCGCCATGGACTCCCCCTGCTCCGGGGGAGCTTTGGCGGCGGAAAAACAAACCTACGGTGTGTCCGTGTGCTGGCTTTGGGATTCCCCCGAGGCACAGCATCTTGGAGAAGGGCTCCAGGCGGTGGCAGTGCCGCTCCGCCGGCTCGGGCATCACTTTTCCAAGGAAAAGTCCCCGCCAGCCGCTTCGATCCCCACCGCCCTTTGTTGCCGCCAGCTCTGCGCCGACGTCGCTTTGACATTGGGACATCTGAGAGGAGCGCTGTCCTCACCTTTTGCCCCCATTCCCAATTATCTCGCCTTTTCGGGAGGCGAGGAGGGGAGCAAAGCGGACGGCAGCTTGTGATGATGCCGGTGGGGGAAGCTTCGCTCAGAGCATCCCGGATTGCCGCCGGGAACTCTTTGGTTTGGGAAGGATTCTTCTCCCGGGGGGCGTTGCAATCCCACATCCCGATGCCATCCTCCTTCCTGGTGGGTCCAGGGGGGAAGGCATGAGCTGATCGCTGGCACTGCTGGCTGTGTTGGGCCTGGGCAGAATCGCAGCTCCTCATTATGCTCCTGCTCCCTGCAGGGAGATCATTTCGTTTTGGGGGAAAAAAATCCCGTAAAAATGGAATGGTGGAGAGGTTTCCTCAAGAGGGCACTAGCTGCAAGAGAAACTGCCTAAAAATCCAAGGAAGCTGGGCATCCAAACATCCCACTGTCCTTCTCACTTGAGAGATTCTTTCTATGTGGTGGAAATTCGGCTTTTAAAAAAATATTTAGTTTTACTTTTCTTTTTTTTTTTTTTTTAATTTTTTTTCTTTTTTTATTTTTTTGAACAATAGAGGAAGCTTTTGCAAGCATGTGCTGCATCCTCCCCTGTCTTTCTTCCCCAGTTTTCCAAAGCTGTTGAAGACTCTGCTAACATTTCCAGGGAGGAAACATGCCAGAAAGAAATACACTTCTTTTCGAGTTACCAAGATACAATGCAGCAAATTTGTTGCATTTTCAGGGTTGTTATAAATCTGAGAGGTTTGGAAGAAGTTCCTGGGGTTGTTTGGAGCCTGGCCTCAGCAAGGTGGCATCATCCAGAATATCTGGACAGTGATGGAGACTGCCTGAGCCAGCATCCCAGAAAACCACAGGGTCATTTATTTCACTCAGGAGTTTCTCCTCAATTCAGACACCGAAAGAAGAGGCCAGACTCATAAAACAGCTGAGCACGTTGGAAAATCTATCCCACTGGCAAAGCTAACCACGTTAAATTAACGGGAGGGCTCCTTGACTTGACAGCATCCTGATTTTTCTTTGGCCCACAGGCTCGGAAAGCACTTAAAGACATGGCTGCCAGCTGCTGCAGAATTGTAAAGTAAATTTAATGTGATTTTTATTCAGCTCCTGGTGATGATGGCAGGAAAATCGCAGCAACCCGGTTGTGCTTTGCATGAATTTTAAAGCAGGGAGGGAAATGGATCCCAGTTCTGCCATCCTGGACAGTCCAAGCAGCTTTCAAAGCAATACCAAGGCATTTCCTGAGAAAAATTAGCAGAGATTTGGTGACAGGGATTCATTTTCTCAGTCGTTTCCATGTGCTGCTGCCTGTGATCTGGAGGTACCCTCTGGAAAGATGATTGCAAGTGGTTTCCCTTTCTCATCTGCTTGCAAAGCTTTGTAAGGGAATAAAAGACTCATGATGGAGAAATTAAGATGCAAAAGGGCGATATGGAACAATAGCACAGTAATTTGATGTGAAAGTTAAAGAGAATGGTGCTAAAGGGTCACGCTGAACCTCTCCACACCCTTCCCATTCCCTCAACAGCCTGATTGGCACTAGCTGGGCTGATCTGAGAAAAAGCTGGACCCAAACACATTATTTCCTTCCATGACATCAAAGGGAAAACGCCTCGTTTTTAGGAGCTGAGCCCATCAAAGGAAACAGTGAGCAGCCAATGGGAAATCATCATTGCTTTTGCCCCAAACAAGCTTTGTAATCTATTGCATTTCCAGAGGGGCGTTGGTTTAAACTCCAATAAACAAGAAGCTAGCTGGGATACTGCGTTTTCCCTTTTTCTTTTTTTTTTTTTTTTTTCGTGCCCTCATCCTTGAATTTTCAGCTCAAACCAGATGTGTCACTTCCACAGGTTTATCCTCCAGCATGGTGGTATAAATACCTGGCACAGGGTGCCCAAAGAAGCTGTGACTGCCCCTGGATTCCTGGGAGTGTCCAAGGCCAGATTTGGATGGGGCTTGGAGCACCCTGGGGTAATGGAAGGTGTCCCTGCCCATGGCAGGGGATGGGAATTGGATGGGCTTTAAGGTTCCTTCCAAACCATCCTATAATTCTGTGATTCTACAAAATAAAGGCAAAAACACCCCTAAATCAGAGAGGCTGATGAGCTTGGAGGATGTGCAGAAGACCAAAAAGCGACCAGAGTGGCAGCAAGTGATGAGGGTTGTCCACCCTGCTGCTCCGGAGCAAATCTGCCCCAGAGCCGAGATCTGGGGGTGGCTGAGCTCCTTTCTGCCCACCCTGGACACCTCCATCCCCCTCCTCTTGTCTTCCCTGTGAGTAATCAGGAGCAATGGCTTCTGCCGGAGACTCTGGAGACAAAGGTTGCCCTTTCTTAACCAGCCAAGGTGATAAGAGACCCTCTGTGTATTTAACCTAAACTTTGTTTTTATGACTTTCCAGGCTTGTCTGTGTATTTTCCTGTTTTTGCTTTGTTCTCCGGGATCCTCAGCCAAGTTTCTGTCCCCTCCTTGGCTCCTGGGCCAGCAGTTCTTGCTCTTCACATATTTTATTCCTCTGTGGCAAAGAGCTTTGGTACCTTTGAGCAACGTAGCAGCTCTTCTCTTGATTGTTCCCTCAAGCACGGGCTGATTGGGGGATGGAGGGATCCTGCTCCAGCTGAGGCATTTGAGGAATGGAGCAGGTGGGTCCCATGTCCAACAGGGATTTTCAGAGGTATGAACTGGGGAGGGTCTCTAGTGCAGTAAGGAGCATTTGAGGGATGGAGTGAGTAATCCCCGGTCCAGCTGGGGCATTTGCAGGATGGAGCATCCCTGAGCAGGAGCCCCTCTGCAGCCAGTGCCCTTCTCAGCAGGATGGGAAGCACAGGGCTCACAGGGCTTCCTCCTTTGGCCTCCCAGGTTGTGCTGGGGCTGGCGGGGGGAGCTCCTCTCCTGTGCCAGGGAGGCAGAGGCTCCTGCAGAAACCTCCCTGCGCGGCTCAGCATCCCTCCTTTCAACAGGAGCGCGACGCATCGCCGTGTCTCCCGGGGCACGCTTTTAAATCCGCTAATCTCCCGTGATGGCACGCGTGTTAAAAAACACCTGTCCCTCGCCAAAGCCACCGGGACAGCGGGCGAGTGCTCGGGCGAGCACAATAAAAGCCGCAATCAGAAAGGCGGGCTTTGATCTCCGGGAGGGAAGGAGTTCAGGCAGCTGCGCCGAGACCTCTCCCGCAGCCACTCTTGTACTTTATAACATCCAAACAAAGAGGATCTTGTGTCTGCAGCTCCTCGTTCCGCTCCTTGTTCCCAGCCCGCGGCCACCTGTCCCTCCCTGCTGTCCCAGCGCGCTCCCGTCCCGTCCCTGCCGCCGGGGTCCCTTCCCGATCCCTTCCCCGGCGCTGGGACACAAATCGGATTTCACGGCCCCGACGGGCTTTGGCTCGCCCATCACTGCAAGTGCCCGTCGCAATGGCCTCTTTGTCCCGCCAACAGCCTGCCAACAGCTGGGCTCTCCATCCAGCTGTGCCGGGATGCAGGGAGGGAGCCGGGATGCAGCACGGGACCCCTGTGTCCCCCCTCCAAAGAGGGGACACTTCCAGTTCTGCGTGGGGTGAGGAATCTCTGCGCATCCTCTCTGCATCCCACACAATCATCCTGGCCCAGAGGCTGAGGATTGTAGCCAGGCAGGTTGGCCACTTCTCCAGGTAACCAGTGACAACAGGGAACGGCCTCAAGCTGTTCCAGAGGAGGTTCAGGTTGGACATCCGGAGGAATATCTTTGTGGAAAGGGTGGTCAGGCAGTGGAAGGGACTACCCATGGAGGTGCTGGAATGCCCATCTATGTTGGGTTGATGTGGCCAGCAATGTGTGTTCTGTCCCCATCTGTTGAGCCGGGTAGGGCAGTGACCCTGATCTCCCATCCTCCCTCCAGGAAGATATCATCTGCTGCTGGCCCATTCAGTGCCACTGTGGGACTGATAAAATTACATCATCCCACTGGGAGATGCTCCAGCCAGGGGAGCAGCCAAGCCTTTCCTACCCAGATAAAAACTGAGATTTTGGACAGCAAAATACTTTCTTTCCACTGGATTCCAGAGGAAAGCCAGACCTTCCCACATCATCCCGGGACCTTCAGAGGAAACTGCACCTTCTCCAGGAGCACTGCTCCAGCTGAACCACATCTGTCCCTGCAGGAGGATGCAGCCACCATTGAATGGGACTGCTGCCAACACCCTGACTGACTGACAGGTGTCAGCTTGGATTCTGACTCTGTCAGTGTTTGGGGATTGTTCTTTCTAATACTGCATTCCTATTTTAATTTTCCTGGTTAAAACGGTTATTTCTAATTCCCATATCTTTGCCTGAGAGACCCTTAATTTCAAAATTATAATAATTTGGAGGGATGGGCTTTACATTCTCAATTTCAAAGAGAAGCTTCTGCCTTTATGGGCAGACACCTGTCCTTCAAACCAGGACACCATCCCTGGAGGTGTCCAAGGAATGCCTGGATGTGGCACTCAGTGCTCTGGGCTGGGTGACAAAGCGGGGATCGGTCACAGGATGGACTTTTCCAACCTTAATGATTCTGTGAAGCTCCTTCTGAGGAGATACTTTGGTGAGACTAGAAGAGGAAATGTGTTGCTTCTTTGCTCTTTGATTTCCAAGGATTGGCTCAAATCTGCATGGTATAAAGCAGAAAATTCCAGAATAACTCCCAGGGTTTATTGGAATCATTAGCCCAGATCCTGGATCTCTCTGAATTTGGAAGGAGCCAGTGCAATGCTGCACCCCACACATTGCTATAAATTCTCATAGAATCACAGAACCCTAAATGGATCTCTGTCAGCAGGATGGCAAGGAGGGAAGTTCTTCAAAAACAAAGTTAAAAACCCCTTCCGGATTTTTGCCGCATTTTTCCCATAATTCCCGGAATAAGGCGGGTCTGAAAAGGAAGAGAAGTGGATATAAAAGAAGAGGAGGGGGGGAAAAACAAGTTGGAAAAGCAATCAAGGATGCCACACAGAATAAATATGTCATGGCACAGGCAGGCACACCCCAGGCTATCTGAGCCCTTGGGATGGAGGGGTCGCTTCCCATGGTTTGGTGTCTTCCTACACTGGGAGAGGACGTTCCCAGTGCCCCACTCCCCAAGGAATTTCAAAGTGCCCACACCCCTTGATAATTTTGCAGGGTCTTTTCTTCCAGCTTGGTTATGCTTGGTGGGAAGTGCTGATATTCCTGCTATTCCAGACTGTGCTGGTCACGAGAGGGTCCTACTCTGGTCCCTTGCTGGTGGGGGTCTGTCACCTCCAGGGGGAAGTTGGGATGGGGATCAAACAAGTGGCAGGGGAAGGGTTGTGGCCAGTAGGATCTGGAAGCTACCCTCTCTCAGTTTGGTCTCCAAAATTCGCTCCAGACCTCATTTCCCAGGTAAAACCCTCAAATCCATTCTCTTCCCCTCCTCTGCCACTTTTATTTCCATGGAAAACCCCGAAGAAAGGAAATCCAAGAAAGAAAGGGACAGATACCTGCCACTAATGGGAAAAAACATGTTTTTCACCATGATCCAACAGGATTTTCACTGGGCTCCTGGGTGCAGAAGGGTGGGATCTCTTCCTCACACATCCCAGCCATCCTCCCTTGCCTGAGGCAATGGTCCTCGCTGGCTGTGAGAGGAGAGCAAAAGATTTTCATTAGACACAGTTCAGATTCATAACAAACTTCATACATTTTTCTAAGTATTTTGTATCTCAGGGAGTGAAAACTCACTCTGGAAGAGGTTTTGTTTAGCTGAAAAGCAACTTTTCCATCAACCCCAGCAGGTCTTTGCCTGTTAAAAGGAATGGGGTGTGAGACAAAACTCCTCCTGACCTGCTCAGCTCTGGGGTTGTATTTTGGGTGCTCAGCTGGGAATTTTTCCTTGTTTTCTGCAATATCTTTTACAGTATCTTAGGCAAGTGCAAATCTGCCCCTCAAAACTGGAAATATTTGCATGTACCTTTATCTCTGGCACAATCAGATTTCACTCCTTTGTTATTTCTCCTGGGAAGGATGGGATGGCCAGTTGGCCCTTGGTCAGACCATGAGTTTATGGAAAATGATGTTTTCTCAGGAAAGAAAAGATGAAGGAGAGCAAAAGGAAAAGGTGGAGTCCATGAGCTGGGCAGACTCTCTGGCAGAACCAGGATGTGGCTCCACAAGCTTGAAGTGCCAGGGCAAAGGGGAATGGCTTCCCACTGCCTGAAAACAGGGTTAGGTGGGATATTGGGAAGGAATTGTTCCCTGTGAGTGTGGGGAGGCTCTGGAATGGAATTCCCAGAGCAGCTGTGGCTGCCCCTGGATCTCTGGAAATGTCCAAGGCTGGGATGGACAGGGCTTGGAGCAACCTGGGCTAGTGGAAGGCGTCCCTGCCTGTGGCAGGGGTGGCACTGGGTGATCGTTAAGGTCCCTTCCAATCTGAACCAGTCTCAGATTCTATGAAGTTTCTGGGACTGTGGGAACACCCCTTGATGCAGGAGCATCCTTGTTGCTGACAATGCACAGCCATCCCTTCACTTCCTTCTGATTTTTTCTCCAGAACTTAGTTTTTTTGCAGGATTTTGTGGCATTGAATGCAGCACAATTTTAATGATCAGTAATCAATAAATAATCTCTTTTCTGCACAGTTCCTACATGGACTGAGCATCATCAGATGCATCAATGGAGTAAGGTGAGGATGAGGAACAAAGGGATTTAGAAGGAGATTAATAAAGGTCCAAGAGTGTGCTCCTCATCATTAGACAGATGTGAAGCTGCTGTGGCTGCAGGAGCTGTTTGCAGACAGCTGGGCAAGGGGCACTGTGAGTAATTCCCTTTGCACATCTGCCTGTGGCTCAGAAAGTCTAACACTGGCAGAGCCAGCTGGAAAAGAATCCCTGGAACACTGAGTAAAAGCTTGCCAGGCAATTAGCATGGCTCGTACACATTTCAAGATGAGTCCCCATCCCACTCTCCTCCCTCTCCACACCCTTTCCTTTGCAGTTCCCAGCACTTCAATGCTCTGAATGGGGACTTTTTCCCATCAAAAGCTGAGCTGAAACTGCCTTGCAAGTGCTTCCACCCTTCCCAGAGGGCTGGGGCAGGGGGACACAGCTGCCCCACTGCTTAGAGGGTCCCCTCTGGGAGCTCCTCTCCAGGGGGATATTTTGGGATGCACCCAGCACCTCCATATTTCACATCCCTATTTAATTTAAGCAGCAGAGCTGTTTATTCTGTAAGAACACTGTGCTTTTATTAGCCAGTTATTTCCAGTAGGAGGCATTCCCCAACTCAGGAATGCTGGAGACCATAGGACAAAGCTATTTCTTTTGGAGCCTGCTCCAATTTACACTCACCATGGAGGAGGGATCCCTAAAAAGGCTGGGGAGCAGAGCAGGGCCAGCAAGAGGGATCTGGCAACACAGCCTTTGTGAGATGCTGTGCTTCCCTCCCTATAAACATGGGCTGGGAGCAAATCTGATTTAGGGGGAGCTTTTTTTTTAAGGAACATCCCATGAGTGAGAGCCAGCTGGGAGGCACAGAGCCAACCAGTGGTCCCCATCACCTTCCTCCCATAGGATGTGCAGAGCTGGAGCAAAGAGGTGCAGGTATCTCTCAGTAATGGGCATCTCTCGTGAGGGATCTGGGTGAAAAATGTGGAAAACATTGGCTTGGGGCTGGGAAAAAAGTGTTGATCCCATGTTTGGGTTGGTTTGGCACTGCAGGACACCAGGTGTGCTGTGCCTCAGTTTCCCCCTCTGCAAATGCTCGTGGTTTGCACTGCAGACAAAACTCCTCACCATCATCATCAGCTCCATCTGAAAATTCCCACTGCTTCATCCCATCCACACAGACTCGCAATTTGCTTTTATGAGGACAGAGCAAGATTTAGGAATTGGTTTACGAGATGCATTTCCCTCTGTGGCACCCCAAAGGTCTCTTAAGGAACCCTGGAACACCAAACATATGGATGCAGCAGCAAAAAATATGAAACAACAGTACTTTCATTGTTTTGTGGCCTTTTATAATCCATCCAACGATTTTTAAACAAACTGGATGGAAACTAATGGAAATTCCAGGCCCCGGAACCCATTATTCCCACATGCCAAGCCTGATGCCTCTAATTGTAACAAGGATTTAAAGTTAATGAAATTCCTGCCTGAACAAACTTTTGTCCTGCTGTTTAGGAAAATGGCTTGTGCATCATAAAAGCAACATCACTCAAGCTGTTAAAATGCCGTCTGTGGGAAGGAAGGCAGAGGAGCAGGAGGAATACATTTGTTAAATTCCATAGAACCAGCAATATACATTTAAAATATATCCAGTATATGCCTAAAAATTATCTTGATTAGGTTATTGGAGGTTGTGGGCTTGAAAGCACGAGGGTGAGTTGATCAACTGCTGTGCAGCACTTGAGGTCTCCAATTTAAATTCATCTCCAAATTTTCAGTGATTTTCATACAAAACATCCATCCATCACCCCACCACGCCTGGAAAAGCTCCATTCCTAAAGCAGTTTTCTGGAAAAAAAGTGTTCTGTTGACATCCAAATGAGTAAATGACCACATCCCTTCAAAGCCCCCAAAGGAGCATTGGTTTTGGTTTTTTTTCAAGAACACGTTTCAGATGACAGCATCTCCCTTGCTTCTAAAATTCCTGATGATCTTCCCATTGTGATGAAAGATCTGTTTTGCATGAGAGGAGCTTTTGCTGGAAGAAACAAGTTCTTCCAGCCAGCCCTAATTAAGTTTTGCTTTGTCCTTTTGAAGCACATTTCTAGAGCTGGGTTTTCACAGCCCTTGTGTCTGCCCCAGCTGCCCTCCAAAGGGCTGGAAAACACCCTTGGAAAGCTGGAGTGCACTGATGGCTTTTGGAAGCCCTGCTAGGGAATATATATTGATTATTGCCATTTCATCCTGTTCTTTTCTCCATCTCTGGAAGTGTTCCAGGCCAGGTTGGACAGGGCTTGGAGAAACCTGATCTAGCACAAAGTGTCTCTGCCATAGAACAAGAGGAGCTTTGAGGTCCCTTCCACCCCAAACCATCCTGGGATTCTATTACACAATCCCAACAGATTTTCCAAAGGACTCACTGGCACAATGAGCCTTCACCTGCAGGGAAAGGGCACAGCAAGAGATGGAAATCACCTGGATTTAAGCACATGCCCAACCCTTAATGAAGCACAATGTTTGCCCCTTTACAAACACCCCCAAAACCTGGCTGTCACCCACCCCTCCACCTTCCCTGGGAAACCTCTGTGGCTTTTGGGAGGAAAACCATTTTCCCTGGAGAATGCCTTTCTGCATTTGAGGAAAAGGCAGAGAAAGCATTTTGGACTGAAGATCTCTTGGAAGAAATCACTGTTTCTCCTGCTGCTCCACTGACATAAGCCTGGAGGGTTTGCTGTGTATTTCCCCCTGAATTTCATTGGAGTTGTCACTCCCAAGCCCATACCTTGGAAGATTCCAGCACTGTCCAGCCTCAGTGTTGAGTTTTTGAGGTCCCTGGGTGCCCCAGCAATGCCCCATTACTCTTCACACCCATCCTGCAGCTTGAAAAATATGAGCTGCTAAACACAGGCAGATGGGAAAACACCAGGAGGAGGGTGGGCAGTTGATGTCTTTAACACCTGCAGAGGCTTCAGCCTGGAGGCCAGGTCGGGACATGGACACCTTGTGCCATTCCCAGGTGGAGAGAGGATGGAGTGTGCCTGAGATTCCAGCACAGCCATCTCCCAACAAGTCCTGCTCCCTGTGCAGGCGTCTCTCCAGCACATCATCATTTCAGCCACGGGCTTAAGGCATGGGCAGGTCTTTTTGCCATCTGCTCCCTGTCAGCCTCTGAAACTACCTGAGGCTGACATGCAGCAGAGCTCCTTGGAGAATAATCTTAAAAGGCACAGGAAGGTCTCTCAGATGATGGGAGATCACAGAATCACAGAATGGTTTGCGTTGGAGGGGCCTTAAAGCCCATCCAGCCTCACCCCCTTCCACTAGGCCAGGTTGCTCCATGCTCTGTCCAGCCTGGCCTGGGACACTTCCAGGGATCCAGGGGCAGCCACAGCTTCTCTGGGCCCCCTGTGCCAGGGCCTGCCCACCCTCACAGGGAAGAATTTCTTTCCAACATCTGAACATTCTCTCTTTCTATTACTCTGTGCCTTTCAAAAATTCTCTCCATCTTCCAGCACCAGCCAGCCAATCACAATGACTGAATGTATCTTTGAACTTCAGGTTCTCCTTGTTGCAAACACACCTTGACACATCTTCTTCCTTCACAGAAAAGGTTATTTGAACAACAGTTGGTTTGAATGCAGAGAAGAGACACTTTTTTAGGGGCATGTGTTATTTAAGAATATCTCACTAGAGCATTGCAGCAAATAGAGACCTCGTTGAAAATGAAAATACTCATAGGAAAGAGTGACTCCATATGAGTTTTAAGTTTCAAATTTCACAAAATGTTTTGCTATAACATGGAAACCTATGGGCTTTAATAACAAATCCTGGCAGACTTTCCATATCTGATCAGAGCTGCCAGAAATGCAGTGAAGAAAGCAAAAGCAGAATGCACATGTACAAAAAAAGCATCAGCAGCATTGAAGGAGAGCAGTTTCGATGTTGCTAAGTCTGTTTCAGCCCAGGGTATATGCAAAAAAACCTGTGCAAGACACTAGGGGACATCTGGAAGAAGTTCTTGGGTGAGCAGTTGGCTCTCCCTGTGTCCTACCCTGCAGGAGTGGGCTGAACCATCACCCAGACAGCACATTGCTGTGTTCTCCTAGGAGGGACTGTCTGGGCTGGCTGGCTTGGCAAAAAAAGGAAACAATCCCAGAAAAACCCAAAAGATAAGCTTTTCTATTCAGTGTCAATTTTTTGTAATTGACTCTCAGTGGACCATAATAAGGCAAATGAGTTGCTGTTTTGAGATGGGAAGCAGATTTGCAAATATTTCATATCCTTGGGTCATGCCAATTGACTTGGAAAGTTTATAATTTTATTTTTAACTACTTGTGTTGAGCAAAGGGAAGTAACGTGCATTCCTGGTTTCCTGAATTCAGGGATATGAAATGCCAGATCCTTCTGGGCCTTCACAGCAAAGATCCTCAGCTTTGGGATGCCTAGGGAGTGTGACACAACTGGGTGTAAGTAAAATCAGAGAACAGGTTAAGCTTTAAGAATCAAGATGCTCCCAGATAATTTCAAGGCAGAAATGTGGATACCTCTCTCGTGAATGTGTTCTCATCTAATCAAAGTACTAGACTGGGAAGAAAGGGAGGATTTAGCAGTAGGAATCCGATTTGGTTTTGCCATGTGAGCCTTTTGTTACAGAACTGATGCCTGGAAAGGATAAATGAAAGAAATAAACAGTGCTGAATTGTGACCAGCATCCTTGTGTGAGCCCCTCAAAGCTGAGGTTGGTGTAAAAGTATGCAATGAGAATCCACATGATGAGATAAGAAGATAGATCAGCGACTGCACCAAGACCCAGATTTGGCCTCTGATCCCCAAGGAAGGACACACTTGTGTCTCAGCTGTTTGATGGGTATTTGAGGTATGAAATACGCTTTATCCCTTTCTTTTCAAGTAGCACTGAGCCTATGTCAGGTAGCACATGCCAGCTCTAAGAGCTATCCTGAGCTTTACAAAGTGAGGGTGATGATGACAACACACTGTGCTTTCCTATGCTAATTGGTATCTGTGTTTAGACTGAGTTTATGACTTAACATCTGGGACTTGAGTACCACACATAAGGAAAGTCTCACTCCATGAGTCACACCTACAGCAAAACAAAGGGAAGTGTATTTAGTTCAAACAATTTACTGGAATCCAACTTGTGTGTGTTGCACTTTGAGCCTGGCACTGGGGCTGCCCTGCCCTTAAAAGAATTAATACTTGGAAACAACTGATGCCTAAAAGTATTTATACTTTTAAAAATTACTTGGCTGCATAAGTATTAATTGCTTCCAGGTATTTAATGCTTAATGCTGTTTCTGTGGTAAATCACTACCATAGAATGGTAGCCTTCAAGCCCACAAAATGGGCTGAGCCTTGATCTGATGGGTCAGCAGTGCTGAAGAAGTAGCAGATGCTGAGTAAAAGTAGGGACTCCTGTGGCTGAGGTTCAGGGCTGGAGGGAAGCTCTTGGAGGAGCTCTGTGAGGAGATGGTCCAGTTCACAAGCTCAGGCTTTGCTGCTATAAGCTCTTGCTTTGCTCTTGCTGGAGGCCATTCCCTAGCAGTGCATGGCCCTCCATTGTTCCTAGATCAAGTCGCATGGACCTGTGGCCACAAGTCTGTCCCATGTCCATCTGACAGCAGGAAAGGGCAGGACACGGCTGCTTCCAGCACGTCTTGGCTGCTCCTTCACAGTGCTGCACCATAATGAGAGACACGGAGCAGCTTTTCCTCCCAGTTATCCCTATTCTCTGCACTTGCCATTGCCTCTACCTTGATGTTCACTGGGGAAATTCCCTGTTTGTGGTCAAACATTGCCGTGCTCAGCAGGCACCCAGCTGTGTTTGGACATGAGCTGCCACAGCCAGGCACGCAGCAACTGGAGCACAAAATGTCAGGCTGGGCAGAGTCTTTATTTCCAGAACTCAAGAGTGTCAGAAAAGCACAGGAAAGCGTGATAGTCTCTGTGTACAATCCAGTTGTCCTGGGAAACTGAGCTGCTGATGGTGTTGTGGTTCTCCTGCCAATCTCTTCCACGAAAAAATTCATTGCAAGAAGGATCAACATCATCTGACAGGCAGCAAGTGTTGCTAGCAGTTGCTCCAGGTGCTCCTGCCAACAGCCCCTGTAGGAAGGAGCACAGCCCCCGGTGGACGTGGGCTTTGGCTCCCTCTGGCACAGAAGCCCCCGGGGCACAGGTCTCTGGGGCAGGAGCCAGGCACCAGCGCTGCCAGGGCTCGGGGGGTGGCAGATCTGCTTGGGCAAGGACTCTGCCACACCTGCTGATTTCAGTGCTCGCAGGGCCCAGGGGTCAGAGCAGCATTTGTGCCCTGGCCCACACGATCCTTGACCGTGTCACAGCTGTGGGTTTAGGATGGCCACCAGCCAGGACGTGTCCCAAGGAGGCCGAGCCAGCTTCTGTGCAAGGCCCCGTGCCCTTCCCGCTGCAGCTGCGTCGGAGCCCTGGGGGCTCCTTCTGCTGCCCTGAGCCCGCAGAGCAGGGCAGCGATTGCTGATGGTTTGAGCTGTTCCTAAAGATCCTATCGGGCTGTCTTAGACACTTGGCGTGAGGGATTCCTTCCATCATGGACCACTTTGGTTGGGCTGGGGGCAGCCCCAGGGCAGGTGGCAGCGTGTCAAAGGACCCTTTGTGACGTGTGCTGATATAAGAGCCGACGGTGACACGGCCACGGCACAGTGCTCGGAGCACGCGACGGGACAGGACGGGACAGAGCGGTGCCGTGAGGAGCCCCCGCACAGCGCACTCGTTCCTGTCCGACCCGGAGCTTCTCTGAGTGCTACTCCTGCAGGTGACCTTGAGGCCAGACCACAGCACATGGTGACGTGGCCTACCCAAGGTTTCTCTTTTGCAGGTGCCCTTGAGGACTCGTTGACCCGGAGCTTTGCTGAAGCATCTGTCTGAAGGTGCCGAGAGCAGACTCTGGCATGGCAGGCAG
Source organism: Erithacus rubecula (assembly GCF_903797595.1). NCBI lineage: Eukaryota > Metazoa > Chordata > Aves > Passeriformes > Muscicapidae > Erithacus > Erithacus rubecula. The sequence continues at coordinate 2,397,126 of NC_136659.1, read as the reverse complement.
ATTGCACAACCTTTTCAAAATTTTCAGAAGGAAAAAGAAGAAAGGGTCGGAAGCAGCCCCAGCAGAGCAGCTTGAAGACCCGGAGCCAATACAGCCAATGCAGGATGGTGAGTGGCAGAGGCAGGGTACTGGGTTATTGACTGCTGCCATCTTGGCCCCATCCCCTGGGGACATGCCCAGGCGCAGGACAGAAGAGGGGCCGGGCAGACACCCCGCAGTGCCCGTGCTCCATCCCCTGGGGCATCCCGGGGCTGTCCCTGCCTGGGGAGCGCAGGGCTGGGCTCTGTTCTCCAGCCTTTCCTGCAGCCCCTCAGCTCTGGCTGTGCTCGCTCTTTGCCAGGTGCAGCCATGGACAGCACACACGAGCAGGACCCCACCCGGGGCCGCTTCCACAGAGCACTGAAGGTACCTGCAGCCATCCCCACCTGGGCTGGGCCTGCTGTCACTGCTCAGCCCAGCACAGTGCTTGGAGCACTCCATGGAACTTGCCGCTCCTCCCTGTCCTTTGTTCTCCTGCAGATGTTGCGGAAGTTTGTGCCTGTTCGACGTAGAAAGGCCAGCACAGGAACGGAGGGCACAGCTGAGCCTGATGTCAGCACAGAGCCTGATATCAGCCCAGATACACCTGAGCACTCAGAAGATTCTGACACTGCAAGGAGTGATGACAGGGCAGAGGCTGACATGGCAGCAACTGAGGACGTGGCCATGACATTTGATGACATTGAAGAGACTCAGGACATCACAAATGCTGACACCACTCCCACTACCACTCCGACTCTCACTGCCGCTCCCACTGCCGCTCACACTACCACTCCCACTCCCACTCCCACTCCCACTCCCACTACCACTCCCACTTCCACTACGACTCCCACTTCCACTTCCACTCCCACTCCCACCCTGTTTCATGCTTCCCCCACTACCAGTGTGAATCATTCTCCCACTACGGAATTTTTTGAGGACAGAGATTTTTCTTCTCAGCTGCAGGTAAGCAGCCTGGGGCCATGGCTGGAGGGCTCCAGGATCACGTGGCCCTTGAAGGCTCAGCTGCTGTTCCCCCTTCAGACTTTGAAGACATTAAAGTACAGCAGGAAGGGAATCTGGGAAGTTGCTTCCTTGGACAGTGCTCCAAGTCTTCCCCACACAATCCAGGTGCCAGCCATGGTAAAAAACATTCACCAGAGACTGATGTCCCGTGTAACTGTGGATACCAGGCTGCAAATTGTTATTCTGAGGCTGGCTGGAGAATACCCTGCTGACGTGGTGCTGACCCTCCTGCGCTGTGCCCCAACGTGTGACAGGTACAGGTGGCCCTTGAGAGCTCAGGGCTCAGCAGCCTTTAGGGCCCATTGCCCTGTACAGCCTGTCCAATGGGGCCTGCCAGACAGGTGGAGAGGTCCAGGACCCTCAGGCCCCTCTGCTAACTGAGCCTGCTGCCACTGCCAGGCTCCCTCCCTGCCCCTCAGGGCACTGGGGCTGTCACAGCTGCACAGGGCATGGTACTGTTACTGAGACCCCCCTGACACTGAGCTCCAACCCCACAGAGCTGCTGCAATGATGTGGAGAGTCATAGCCTCATCGGGACCAACAGTGGGGAATGTGTTGGCAACAGTGCTCTGTGTCATGGAGGACTGGCCTCTGCACAGCATGTGCACCTCTGATGGAGACAATGAATATGTTTTTGCCCTGGCTGTGAGTTTCTGGAACTGGCCCTTGCTCACCCCCAGGTCACCTCTCCAGCAGCTTTCCATCCTCTCAGTGCCTCAGGCACTGGGGTCAAACCTGGGCCAGGGAGAGGCTCAGGGGGCACCAGGCCCGCTGCTCCCCCTGCCTTTCCCTCAGGCCCTGCCCCATGGACACCTCGGCACTGAGCGCTGCCTCGGGCTGCTCCTTCCACAGGGAACTCTGGTGATCTGGGTGATGGTCCAGGTGCCTGAGTGCCGGGAGGCCATGACCCTTTATTCCTTCCGCCTGTTTGTGGCTCTGCTCTTCCATGTTGTCATCACCACACAGCAGATGCCACCAGAGGAAGTTGATAAATTCTGGAGAGCGTGCCGGGAGGAACACCGTTTTGCCAGCAAGGCCAACAGGTCCCAGTCCTCCAGTCCTTCCCATGCCCTTGTGGCCAGCACCAGTGCTCCCAGTGTGACCTGGACTTTGCTCTGCACACAGGTTTGCAGTGCAGATCATGAAGTCCCTGCTCTTCCGACTACAGCATGACAATGTGGTGATGGCCATGGAGCGCAAGCGTGGCTGGGACACGCTGCTCTGTGCTGACACCCAGCACTATGCCGTGGGTCTGCTGGCCAGGTGAGACCCCCATTGCCCCTCTGTCCTTGACATTTGTGCTGTGTGCCCGAGGTGCCCCACACAGTACCCGTGCTCATGGGCCAGAGGGCCTTGTCACCAAGGAATGGCCAAACAGTCTGGAAAAGGCTGAGAGAGGAGGGGCCCAAAAGGGGCAGCCCGCATTACCTTTACGGATGCTGGGAAAGACTGGATCTCTGTGAGTCAGTCCTGGGAGAGCATTGCCACCCCTCCACCTCAGGGTCTTGCTGCCTTTTTCCTCCCTTGCAGGGAGATGCGCCATGTCTTGATCCCTTTGTGTTAGCGCATTGCCCTCCATCTGCTCAGGCTGCTCAGCACACAGGAGTCATGCTGGGACCTGCCTGCCCTGGCATTCCTTGTGGAGGTGAGCCTGATGGCCAGCACTGTCTCCCTGAGCTGCCTCTCAGCTCTCTGTCCTCTCGTAGCCACAGCTGCCTGGGATGGTGCCCGTGCCCTGTGCTGCTGTCTGGGCCCAGCCCTGTGCGATTCTGGGCTCCTGTGTGTCCCCTGTCACTGCCCTGTGCCTTTCAGGTCCTCGAGTGCCTGGACTTGACACAATATGGTCTCAGTGTCCTGAAGATCCTGAGAAGGCACTTGGAGAGCAGGTGCACCTGCAGAGACAGGCGTCGCCTGGTGCTCAGGGGCCTTGTGGTGCTCAGCAAGGATCCCTGGATGGTGAGAAGGGGACAGCGGCTGAAGCTGTGTTGGGGAAAGCAGCCCCTCAGGCTGGCTGGGCTTCAGGAGCTGAGGCAGCTGCTCCCAGCTCTCCTGCCTCACCTCCCTGAGCTCTTTGGGACAGGCCTTTGGCTGCTGGGCCCTGTGGCTGCAGGGAGGGGTTGCAGTGCCAGGACGGTGTTGGTGGAAGCATTCATGGCTCCACAGCACAGCCTTGTCTTCCACACAGGCCAGAAAAATGTGTGGCCTGTCTCAAAGGCTCTTGAAGCTGCTGGGTGATGCAGATGGAGAGGTGGTTGACATGACCCTCCGTGTGTTCACAAATGTGCTCCAGAACAAAGACATCCTGATTTCCAGCACCACTGCCCCAAATCTGGCTGAGGCACTCCTGGAGCTCTTCCACAACGTAAGGCTCTGCGTCCCAAGCCACAGGCATTGGGTGCTTCCCAGAAACTTTGTGCCCTCTGCATTTTCAGGACTTTGCCTGGGTGGGCCTTCAGTAGTAAGTGCTTAAGTCTTTTTCTTCAGGACAATGGCCATGTGCAGCTGCTCTCCATTCGCCTATTTTGTAAGGTAATGGAATTGGTAGTGGATGAGGGAAAAATCTCCCTGAAAAGAATTGTGAAGGAAAGCCTCCTCCCACTTTCAAACTACTACCGTGATGAGAACCAGCAGCTGGTGAAGGTGAGGTTTTGTGTGCTTCTGGTGGATCTCTGGGAGGGGGCTCAGCTGCTTCCATTCTGGCATCTCCCGGGCTGCAGCCTCCTCCAGGCCTTGGCACAGGGACACGGCCCCTGTGGCCTGAACTGCGGGGACATCTCTGCATCTCTGTTGCTCTCCAGGCCTCTCGGGAAACACTGTTTCGTGCCGCCAAGTTCCTGAAGAGAAGGGATCTCGAGAAGCTGCTGAAGAAAGAGCAGCCACTGAAGTTGGCCGAGTGCCTGGTAAGGACGGCTTGGAGGCGCCAGGCTCAGGCTGGAGAAGCCCCCTGAGCGCGGCGCTCACTGTGTGCGCTTGGCAGCTGTGGCCCTGCCCAGCGCTGCAGGCAGGGGCCGCACGGGCTCTTCTCCAGGCTCCTGCGGCCCCGAGCCGGCTGCCCTCGGAGCCCCGGCCCAGCGGGGCTGCGGGGCGGGCCGGCACCGCGGCTCCCCGGGCAGCAGCCGGCCCTGTGCCCCTGCAGAGCCCGGCCAGCGGCTGCTGGCCACGCCTCAGGGCTGTGCGGGCAGGGGAGGCCGGGCCCGGGCGCGGGCAGCGCCTGCCAAAGGCCCAGAGCCCGCCCCGACCCTTCGCTCCCGCCGCTCTCCGCAGCTGGCAGAGGACAGGAGCCGAGCGGCCGAGCACCTGCGCCAGGCCCTGCCCTACCTGCAGAGCCCACAGGAGCCCCTGCGAGTGGTGGCCATCAGGTTCATGGGTGAGCCCGGGCTCCCTCCCTGTCCTACAGCAGTAGGATCTGGGACACGGTCCATGACAAGCTCTGTATTCCCAGAGATCGCAGGGCAGTGCTTGAGGAGGCAGCAAGGAGAGACTCGGCTCATCGACGAGGGTGAGGGCAGCGCCACTGGCAGGAGGAGCTGCAATCCCTGCCCCAGCTCTGGAGCGCTCTGCTCCCTGTGCGGACGGGGGGCGGCGTGGGCAGAGCACACAGAGATTTCAGGGGCACGTGGGGCATTCGTGACCAGCACCTTCAGGCTGATCCCGGTGGTCCCTGCTCCCTCCTGGCATGGCCGGAGCGGGCTGAGGCAGCCCTGGCACGGGGGTCTTGTAGTGTCCCCACTGATCCAGGCTGTGACCGTGGCTCTGTTCCTTCCTCTTCCAGCTCCTCAAGTGCAGATGCAAGATGCCAGGCCATCATGCTCTAACCTGGAAAATTAAGCCCAGTCATCTTCAAGGTCCAGTGAACCAGTGTCCCAAGAAGACACCAAGAGACACTGAAGAGGGCATAACCTTTCTGGGCTGCTGGAGCTCCAGGCAGAGCATGATTGGCACAGTTATTTTTCCCTAAGCCTTCTCCCTGCCTGCTCTCTTCCTCCAGCTGTCAGATCCTGCCCATCTCTTTTTTTTCCCTCCACTCTCTGTCCCTTTAGACAGCTCCCTCCCTGCAGCCCTCAGATGCTCCCCATACCCTTTTTTTCCTTCCCAGCTCATCCCTTTGCTTTGCCTTTCATCAATAAACAGTTTGGCTTCTTCACTTTGCCTGCATCTCTTTGGAGCTAAAGCAGCACAAATCCAGAGCCCTGGGACTCACAGGCCCCTCCTGCCACTCTCTTCTGAGCTGTGTTCTGTGCAGAGATGCAGAGGAACGAGGGCAGATCAGGCTGGAAGGGTCTCTGTGCTGAAGCTGCAGTTCCACAACACTGTGGAGTTCAAGGTCTTGCTTTGCAGCCTGAAGCCCCTGGGTTTTAGAAGAGCCACCCTGAGTATGCTCTGAACTCAGCTGGGAGGGATTCCATGGCAAGCACTCATGGAGGGCAAAGGTGCTTGGAATGCTGGCAAGTTTCAAGAATAGCTTCTTGAAAGCACAGCAAAGCTCCATCCCTGCACAGGGTCAGGAAGAAGGCAGAAGCAGAGAGCATCAGGGCTTCACAGAGAGCTTTGGGTGTTGCAGAGAGCAAATGAAGCAGCAGCACAGTGCCCGAGAGTCGGACGTGTGACCGTGCCAGTGTCCGGAGCGCTGCCAGGCAGTGCCGGGATCCTGGTGCGGTTCTGGTCCCCACAAGTGAGGAATGGCAGCCCCTCCTCAGACCCAGCCAGAGAGGCAAGCAAGTGGGACCAGAGGGAGGGCACCCTTCCAGTCTCTCCTGGGGATGGCAGCAAAACAGCCCTCGCTTCTTCTTCCTCCTCTGCTTGTGCTTGGGGTGTGCTGGTGGCAGAGCCAGCCAGGTTGTTCTCTGTGTGCCAAAGGCTGTTCAGAGCCAGCATGGAAAGTGCTGCGTGCCCAGCACAGAGTCCTGGAAGGTGCTAGCAAGAGCATCCTGCAGGAGCAGGGCCTGATCTCTGGCTGGGAACAGCCTGGTTTTGCTGCCGTGAGCGCAGGCAGGAGTGTAGGCAGTGAAGAGGCAGCGGGCAGCTTGTGTTTGCAGAGGGCCTGGGGCTGCACGTCTGAACCAGCACCTGGAAATACACTTGAGGGAACAGGAGCTGGAGCTGGAGTGCCTGTTCTGAAAGCAGTTTGTGCAGGCAGGGCAAGCAGGCAGGGTTGCAGGTTTCCTGCTGCTATTGGGGTTCCTAGTTTGTTTGTTTGTGTTTCTGTTGGTAGGTGAGTGTGGGCTTTTTCTCCCCCTTTATCACGTTCCACAAGGATTCTTTGTAATTCTGAACTAGGCAGAAAGACAAGGCTTCTAGTTGCTTAGAAAGTAACATTTATTTTCTTATCTTCTACAGAAAACATGAGTTCTTGTAACAGGTATTGAAAGCGTGGCCAGAAGTCACAAGACTTATGGCTACATGATCATTTAAGGACTTATTAACATATAACACTGCCAACACACGATATCTATGTTTCTATTCTAAGAAATTTCATCTAATTGCTGTGTAACCTTTCTAAGCCAATCCTGTTCTAACACACACATCTACTCTTAAGGCTAGTTTTTCACCTTTATACCTGCTTTACTCTTTCTATATCTTAATCTTTATTAACTAAACTTTTTTCTACTCAACATGTTTGCTTTAAACTTTAAATCTATATTGTTATTTCTAGCACCTAAGCTTGGAATCTTTTCCCAGCGCCTCAGTTCAAGTCCTGTGTTCTTTTCCAGACTTTGAGTTCAGGCCCAACATTCTGAGAATTTGTATTCTGAAATCCAACTGATGGTGTTTGGGTTTTTTGTTAATAATAGTTTCTACATGATTGAAAACTGCAGTCAGTACAAGCGTATATGACCACGTAGAAGCCTCCAAAAAGGATGCATCTGTCCAGACCCTTCCTGTGCAGTGTTTGAGCTTATCAGCAGTTCCAGAGGATGTTGCAGAAGAAGCCTGCCTGCGGTGTGAACAGCTGGATTATCTCCTTTTAATGGTGGCCGAGCTTGGGGAGCAAGCTGAAAGACTAAGGAGTAATAGGGGAAGTGAAAAGGAAATAGATTGGTGGAGTTCTGCCCTTGCATCCTTGAGGGAGGCCCACCAGGAGTCAGAGGACTCCCGTGTCCCCCCATCAGGCAATAGGAGGACACCTGGTGGGCGAAGGGGAATGGAAATGGGTCCCTACTCGGGGAGATCATAATAAACATTCCTCCTGGCCCCCATCACCTTGCCAGGTGCCACTCCAGCATAGGTAAGAAGCCCTGGATTTAGAGAGCCTGCCAGATGGAGTAGAAGAGAATAATCTGCCCATTGGGCCCAATTACAGTGCACCTGTTCGACAGATCACCACCTCTGACACTAACAAGAAGAGAAGGGTAGTGGTAGTAGGTGAGTCCCTTCTGAGGGGAACTGAGGGCCCCATATGTAAACCAGAACCCATCCCACAGGGAGCTCTGCTGCCTCCCTGGGGATCCAGTGTGGGATATCATGGAGAGGCTTCCTGGGCTGATTCAGCCTTCTGATCATTATCCACTGATGTTACTCCAGACATCCATGAATCAGTGTAAAGGTAGAGCTTTGGCCATTTCTCTCTCTCGGCAATGTCCAAGGCCAGCTGAACAGCTTTGGGTTCAGCAAGTTGACTTGCTCCACCTTCTCCTTCGGTAGCTTTTGCAACTTGTCCTGTGGGGCTCCATATGGCTGCTTTCCACTTCTTGTTCATTCCCACCATGAGGCAGGAACCTTCAGTGAAAAGAGCATAGCATGTTTCATCTGCTGGCAGCTGGTTGTACAGTGGGGCTTCTTCAGCCCAGGTCACTTGCTTCTGCTCCTCTTCATCAGCGAGACCAAAATCTTCACCTTCTGGCCAGTTTGTAATTATCTCCAAAATCCCAGGGCGATTCGGGTTGCCGATACGGGCGCGCTGCGTGATGAGGGCAATCCACTTGCTCCATGTGGCGTCAGTGGTATGGTGGGTAGAGGGAACCTTTCCTTTGAACATCCACCCCAGCACTGGCAGTCGGGGTGTCAGGAGAAGCTGTGCTCCTGTGCCAGTCACCTCTGAGGCTCCATAGGCAGCCAAGATTTCCTTCTCTGTGGGAGTGTAATTGCCTTCAGACCCTTTGTAACTTCTGCTCCAGAATCCCAAGGGTCGGCCTCGGGCCTCACCAGGCACCTTCTGCCAAAGGCTCCAGGACAGACCATGGTTTCCAGCTTCAGAGTAGAGGACGTTCTTCTCCTCTGGTCCCATCCTGCCTGGGCCAAGGGCTACTGCATGGGCAATCTCCTGTTTTATCTGGGCAAAGGCTTGCTGTTTTTCGGGGCCGCAGTGGAAATCGTTCTTGCGAGTGACCAGGTATAGAGGGCTCACAGTCTGCTGTACTCATGGATGTGCATTCTCCAAAAGCCTATGGCACCTAGGAAAGCTTGTGTTTTCTTCTTGCTTGTTGTTGGAGACATTGCAGTGATCTTATTGATGACCTCAGTGGGAACCTGGCACCATCCATCTTGGCACTTCACGCCCAGGAACTGGATCTCTCAGGCAGGTCCTTGACTGGCTCCCAGCAAACTCTGGATGATCTTCTCCCTCTTCGCAAATACCTCCATTGCCGTGTTCCCCCACACAGTGATATCATCGATGTACTGCAAATGTTCTGCAGCCTCACCCTTTTCCAATGCTGTCTGAATCAGTACATGCAGATGGTGGGGCTGTGTTTCCACCCTTAGGGCTGTCAGTTCCAGGTGTCCTGCACGTCCCTCCATGTAAAAGCAAACTGAGTCCTGCTCTCTGCTGCCAAAGGAATGGAGAAGAATGCATTTGCAGTGTCAATGGTGGCATCCCACCTTGCTGCCTTGGACTCCAGCTCGTACTGCAGTTCCAGCATGTGCAGCAAGGCAGCGCTCAGCGGTGGAGTCACTTCAGTCAAGCCACGATAATCCCCAGTCAGTCTCCATTGTCCATCAGATTTGCACAGAGGCCACATGGGACTGTTGAAGGGTGAGTGGCTTTTCCTGACCACCCCTTGGCTCTCCAGCTCACGAGTCATCTTGTGGATGGGTATCACAGTATCTCGATTTGTCCGGTACTGCCGGCGGGGCACTGTCATGGTGGCAATTGGCACCTGTTGCTCTGTTACTTCCAGGAGTCCCACTGCAGAGGGGTTTTCTGACAGTCCAGGCAAGGTGTTCAACTGCTTAATGCTCTCTGTTGCTACAGCAGCTATTCCAAAAGCCCACCTGAACCCCTTTGGGTCTTTGTAGTAGCTGCTCCTGAGGAAGTCTATGCCTAGAATGCGCGGTGCCCCTGGGCCAGTTACAATTGGATGTTTCTGCCACCCCTTCCCTGTCAGGCTCATCTCAACTTCCAGCAAAGTGAATACCTGTGATCCCCCCATCACCCCAACCGTGGAAACAGGTACCTTCCCCACATGTTCTGATGGTGTCAGTGTGCACTGTGAACCAGTATCGACTAGTACTTTATGTTTCTGTAGCTTTGATGTACCAGGCCATTGCACCCACACTATCCAATAGATCCTGTCATCCCATGCCTCTCCCTGGCAAGAGGCAGGGCTCCTCTAGCCGTGGTTATTATTTCTTTCCTGGGCATACATAGTGGAGGTTTCCTTCCAGGGGATCTGAGAGATCATCCTCTTTTGTCTAATACCCTTCATCTTGCTTGTGGGAAGGTGAGGCTACCTTCATTTCAGCGCAGTTCCCTTGGTTAGCATTTCCCTCCCTGAGCTTATGCACCCATGCTGCCAGGACAGAAGTGGGTTTCCTATCCCATTTTCCCATGTCTTCCCCATGGTCTCGCAGGAAAAACCACAGGTCAGCTCGCAGGGCGTTCCCCCTCTCCTTAGCTGGGGGGGTTGTTGGGTTCTTGATTTGGGGCCTGTGACTCACACTGGTGCCGCACTGATCTTCCTTATCTCCTCCCTTATCTCCTCCCTCATCTCCTCCCTCATATCCCTCATCCTATCTTGAACCTCTTGGAGGTCCCTGGCCACGGCTGACACATTGGCATGCATTGGGCCATTCATCATACTCTCAAAATTTCTGAGCTTGTTGGCAACAGAACCCACTGTCTCTTGGTGGTTATCAGCATTAATCATTGCTTTGTAGGTGGTATATTGAGATGGCCCCAGGGCTGCCAAATTCCACATCTGCCCTGTGCACTTGACCTTGTCAGGGTCATTGTCATGCTGTCCATCCCTCCCAAAGAGTACCTCTAATACTGCCACTTCTCTCAGCTGCTGGATCCCTTCCTCAAGGATCTTCCAGCACATTCTACAGTGGTGCTCCAGCATTCTCTCTCTGTGGACAAACCTCTCTCTCACACTCATTAAAAGCCGGTCCCAGAGGGAAAGGAGGCCTTGCTCCCTTACGAATATCTGGTCCACACCTGAATCCTGGGCCAAGGATCCCAAATTCCTGGCCTCAGTTCCACCCAGTTGCACTCCTGTTCCCATAAGGTCCCAGACCAGGAGTAACCAAGTTGTAAAATGCTCACGGCCCCTCCGTGCAATGTCTTTACGCGGGTTATGGAGACTGTCGTATGAGAGGGACTCGGTGACGATCTCAACCTCTGGATCCCTTGCTGGTTGTGAGGACCTTCCTTGCTGATCCCCATTATCTAGGTGCCTCGTTTTAATCTTCGATTTTGTAGTTTCCACAGAGGCAACTGCTGCTGGCTGTGGCTGCCCATGGCTCAGCTGGAACCTGGGCAGATACAACATCTATGGGTTCCAATGCAGGACCATTAGACTCTCCCTCTTTAGGGCAGGGGGAGGGTTTCTCACCAGCTGGAGAAAAGTGCTCCTTCAACATCTGGTTGTGTTCCTTCAACATCTGGCTGTGCTCCTTCAACATCTGGCTTTGCTCCTTCAACACCTGGCCTATATCCTTCACTAGAGCCCCCACCCACTCTGGGTGGTTCATTTCTGCAGTGGCCTGTGGGGTAGGGTTAGACTCTGGGGCAGCATCCCTCGTCACTTGGGCAGGGTTAGGCTCTGGGGTAGCATCCCTAGTCGCTTGGGCAGGATTAGGATCTGGGGCAGCATCCCTCGTCCCTGGGGCAGGGGCAGGCTCTGGGGTAGCATCCCTAGTCCCTTGGGCAGGATTAGGCTCTGGGGCAGCATCCTTACTCCCTGGGGCAGGGCAGGCTCTGGGGTAGCATCCCTAGTCCCTTGGGCAGGGTCATGTTCTGGGGCAACATCCCTAGATCCTGGGACAGTGGCAGACTCTGGGGCAGCACCTCTATTTCCTGGGATAGGTATCAGGGTTTCTATCCAAGACAATATTCCCTTGTCTCTGAATGCTAAACAGAACAGGCATATCAGCATCACCAGCCACTGTGTGATATCATTAGCATTTAAAGCAGATCTGAAATCCTTGAGAACTGGTGGGGTAGCCTCAAATAACTGGGTGATGGGTTGGGAGAAAATTTCCTTCGCATTCATTACCTCACAGTAAGTACCATTATTGAAATAACCCTAGAAACACACGGTTAGAGTAGGCTAGCTCTGGATCCATGTGGCCACTTCCCAGAAAAAATTTAAAAAACATGAGTTCCTGACATAATCAATCCACCAAATGAACAGGATAATAGCTACATTAACTTTGATGAGGGGGTCCATATTCAAATAAGGGCCACGTGGAGCCCAAACCAGATTGAACAGGACAACATGTTGCCACTTAAGAGAGCTGTTACTCCTGTCTTAACTCTCCACTCAGTGCCCTCTGCCTCCCACTGAGCACCAAAATCTGTCCTGGTTTGAAGGACAGGTGTCTGCCCATAAAGGCAGAAGTTTTCCTTTGAAATAGAGACCTTAATTCCACTCCCTCCAAGTATTATAATTGTTTGAATCACAGACTCTGAGGCAGGGTTAAAGAGGTAGGAATAACAGCTCTTTTACTAATATATCTAACCGTACAAGCAGAAACAAGAGCAGTTGTTAAAATTACCAACAAAACAGAACAGATAACTCGGATCCAGTCCTTTCTTTAGCTGCAAGCACCTCTCTCTGTGCTCGGTCCCAGTGCTGCAGCTGGAACAAAGCCCGGCAGCCGCAGAGAGGCGGGTGGGAGCACAGGCGGGAGGGGGCGGCGGCGGCCACGCCGGTCTCGGGTGGGAACGGGCTGGAGCGGCGGCTCCTCGCTCACCGTTTGTGTCCGGGTGATCAGCTGTGTCTGCAGAGGCAGGAGGCTGGAATGGGGAGATGCAGGGCAGGTGATCACAGACCGTCTGGTTCTCCTGCGTTCGGCCGCACGACTCACCCCTCCGGAAGCTGCTGCCACCTACCCCTTTTGTCAAGAGTCGTCAAACATCCTGGGTGTAACCCGGCCAGCTCCATTGGCATGATAATGGGAAAAATTCTTCCATTTGACACAGTAATAGAAAAACACTCAACCCCCAACACCCAATACGGCCACCCAAAATATTACCAAATTCCCAAGGAACAGTGTGGATGATACGAAGGTGCCTGAAAAAGTCCCTTGGCATTTTGTGCCCTGAGACAAAGGAACCTTTCATGAGAGATGTGCCCCCTCCCTGCCAAAACCTCTGTTACCATTTAGGATTTCTATTGGTTTTTAACTTTACTAGATGATTGGTCTTTTTCTTACCTAGAATCTTAAAGTCATTGGAATGTTTCTCAACTCGTAATTTTACAGGTTAGAATCCATCCCTTTGAAACCTATAACGACCCCTTGCTATGCTATGCAACCAGATTTGCTAGTGGAAACCCTCTGGAGAAATAAACTGCCCTCGGAACCTCTGCAGCAAGTCCCGGAGTCTCTGTCCCTGGCTAGCTCGTAGCTGGCACTATGCCTCGGGAGCTCTCGGAGCTGTCCGGTCTCCCGTAGCGGCCGGGAGCTGGAACCACCTTAGCCCCGGCAGCTACAGAACAGCAGCATTCCAGGTTTCTGAAATTTACAATACTACAGTTCCCCACCCAAATTGCTATGGAATAAGAGCCTTCCAGGCATTGGAAATTTGGAAACCTCCAGTTCCCCTCACAAAATCCCATGGAAGTATGGCATTCTGGGCATTGGGAATTTAGAATTCTCCAGTTCCCTTTCAAAATTTCCAGGGAACAATAGAATTCTAGGAATCAGGAATTTGGAAGATTTCATCACTGCACCCAAATCCCCATGGAATAACAGCATTCCACGTGTAAGGCATTGAGAATTCTCCAGTTTCCTGTTCATATTCCTATAGATTAATGACACTCTGAGTATTGAGAACTTGGAATCCTACCTTACACACTCTATAATTCCCACCAAATTCCCATGGAATAACAGCATTCCAGGTGTCAGGAATTTTGAATTCTCCATACGCCCTCCCAAATTCCAAGGGAATAACAGCTATCCAGGCTTGGGGAATTTGGAATCCTCTGGTTTCCTTCCAAAATTCCCAAGGAATAATGACATTCCATGTGCCAGGAATTTAGAATCCTCCAAATACCCCCTCAAATTCTCATGGAAAAATGGCATTCCGAGCCTTGAGAATTTCAAACCCTGCAATTTCCAACTCAAATTCCTATGGCATAACGGCATTCGGAGCACTGAGAATTTAGAAACCACGAGTTCAACTCCCAGATTCCCACTGAAATTATGAAATTACAGCATTCCCAGCATCAAGAATTTGGAATCCTCCAGCCCCCACCCAAATGCCCTTGGACTAATGGCACGCCAGGTGTCAGGAATTTAGAATCACCCATAGCCTGCTCAATTTCCAATCCTGTTCCTATGGAATAACTACATTCCAGGCTTCAGGAATTGAGAATCATCCAATTCCACATCCATACTCCCATGGAATAATAGCATTCCAGGTATCGAGTATTTAGAATCCCCCAAAAGGCTTCCCAAACTTCCCAAGGAATAGCAACATTCCAGGTGTCAGGAATCAAGACTCCATCAGCTGCCTTCCCAGTTTCCCAAGCAATAATGGCATTCTGGGTATGGGGAATGTAGAATGCCCCAGTTCCCTTTGAAAATTCCCACAGGAACCCCAAAGAATAAAAGCATTCCAGGTGTCAGGAAGAGAACCCTCCAGTTCCACTGCCAAATTCCCAAGGAGAAACAGAAATCTGGGTGTCAGGAATTTGGAATCCTCCAGCTCTGCACTCCAATCCCCAGGGATTAGCAGCATTCCGAGTGTCGGTGATGCCTTAAGGTCCAAGTTTTCTGTTCTGCTTGGGTATGCTTTCCATTGTGCTTTAGGGTGATAAAGGCAAAATAGTCCAATACCAGCTATGGACTCAAGGACAGTTTCTTCAGACTCCAGGCCAAAAGTATAAACAATGGGAGAAGAGGAGGGCAGGCCAGCCTGGAGAAGAGGAGGAGGACACCTTACAATTTGAGACTATTAATTGGATGGTGGACTGCTGTATGTAAATGGGCTGAAGTCTATAAAAATGTGAAATGATGTGACCAAGCCCTCTTTTACTTCCATCTTGGAGCCACTCAGGCAGGGCAGGGGCCACGCTCAGGCACTGTACTGCCCGGGTGTGGCCTTTGCAGGCCTTTCAATAAATACCCATTTATTTCCCCTAACTCTGTGTGATCTCTGTTCCAGCTCCTAAAGGCAACATCGGGAATTGAGAATCCCCCATAAAGCATCCCAAAATCCCACACAATCCCAAGAATAGCAACACTGCAAGTGTAAGGAATTGAGAATCCGGAGGCTCCTCTCCCAAATTCTCTTGGAACAATGGCATTCCAGGTGTCAGAAATTTCATATCGTCCATATGCCGTCCCAAAGAGCCATGGAAGAAAAGCGTCTCAGGCACAGGTAAAGTAGAATCATCTAGTTCCCCTCCCGAATTCCCATGGAATTACGGCTTCCATGACATTGGGAATGTAGAAATCGCCGGTTCCCTTTCCAAATTCCCAGGGAATAACAGAATTCTGGGTGTCAGGGATTTGGAATCCTCCAGTTCCCCACTCAAACTGCAACTCAAATAATGGCATTCTGGGTATCAGGAATTTGCAATCTTCCAGCTCCTCAATGAAATTCCCATGGAGTAACAGACATCAGGAATTGAGAATCATCCAATTGCAGTCCCATACTCCCATGGAATAATGGCATTCCGGGTGTCGGGTACTTAGAATCCCCCATAAGGCTTCCAGCACTTCCACCTAATTCCCAGGAATAGCAACATTCCGGGTGTCAGGATTTGAGATTCCACCAGCCACCCTCTTAAATTCCCACCAAGACCATTGAATCGTAGCATTCTGGGCATTGGGAATTTAGAATCCTCCAGTTCCCAACCCGAATTCCCTTGGAATAATGGCATTCCAGACATCAGAAATTTAATCTTGTCCATATGCCCTATCAAGTGCCCATGGAATAAATGCGTATCAGGCAGGGGGAAAGTAAAATCATCTAGTTCCCCTCCCAAATTCCTATGGAATTACGGCATTCCTAGTTTGGGGAATTTAGAACAATCCAGCTCCCCTCACAAATTCCCATGGTATAGCTGCAATTGAGTCTGAGAGAATTTTGAATCATCCTGCTTCCCTCTCAGATTCCCTCCAAACTTATGGAATTACAGTATTCCTGGTGTCAGGAATTTATAGTCCTCGGGATCCTCTCAAAACTTCCCATGGAATGATGGTTTTCCAGGCATGGAGTATTTGGAATCTTCCCGTTCTCCTACAAATTCCCATGGAATTCCAGCATCCCGGGTATTGGGAATTTAGAATTTTCCAGTTTCCCATAAAAATTGCCAGAGAATAACAGAATTCTAGGCGTCAGGAATTTGGAATCTTCCAGCACCACACGCAAATCCCCACGGAAAAACAGCATTTCGTCTGAGCTTTGGTAGTCTGGACAACTCCAGTACCTGTCCCAATTTCAATGGAATTTCAGCATCCTGGGCATTAGGAATTAAGAATTCTCCACTTGCGCTCCCAATTTCCCATGGAATAGTGGCACTCCGGGTTTCAGGAATTTCAAATGCCCCAGTTCCCTTCCCAAATTTCCACCAGAACCCCAAGGAATAACAGCGTTCCAGGTGTCAAAAATTGAGAATCCTCCATTTCCACTCCCAAATTCCCATGGAAGAGGGGGATTGAATTTTGAATCTTCCTTGTGCCATGCCAAATTCCCATGGAATAATGGCAGTGCGGGCACTGGTACTTTGGACCCCTCCAGTTCGCCCCCCCAATTCCCATGGAATTGCAGCATCCCTGGCATTAGGAATTTAGAATTCTCTAGATGTCCTCCCAATTTTTCACGGAATAATGGCATGCCAGGTGTCAGGAATTTAGAATCATCTCCCATAGTCTTCTCAGATTCCAATCATATTCCCATGGAATAACTACATTCCAGGTGTCAGGAATCCAGAATCATCCAATTCCGCTCTAATATTCCCATGGAATAATGGCATTCTGAGTTTCGAGTATTTAGAATGCCCCATAAGGCTTCTCAAACGTCCATCCAATTCCCAAGGAATAGCAACATTCCAGGTTTCAGGAGTTGAGAATCCTCCAGTCACCCACTTAAATTCCCACCAAGACCATGAAATTACGGAATTCTGGGCTTTGGGTGTTTGGAATCCTCCAGCACAGCACCCAAATCCCCACGGAAAACCAGCCTTCCGGGTGTCAGGAATTGAGAACCCTCCAGTTGCCCTCAATATTTCCAATGCAAAAAAGCATTCCAGGTTTCAGGAATTTAGAATGCCCCAGCTCCCTTCCCAAATTCCCAACAGAACCCCAAGGAATATCAGCATTCCAGGTGTAAGGAATTGAGAATCCTCCTCTTCTACTCCCATATTCCCATGGAATGACGTCATTCCTAGTTTTGGGAATTTAGAACAAGCCAGTTTGCCTCACAAATTCCCATGGAAGAACAGCAATCCGGGCAGCGAGAATTTTGAATCCTCCTGCTTCTCTCCCAGATTCCTAACGAAATTATGGAATTACAGCTGTTATAAATGCACGACATGTTGTTGGCTCTGTGCAAGTATTGGGATAATTGCTATATGTATAATGTTAAACTAGCATTTCTATATGGATATAGTCTTGGTTAATAGTAAAAGTCAGACATAAGTTTTTTAGAGATAGTTTGCTTAAACTACCCGCTTAGTCAAAGATAACAGCCCGTGAACACGTGATGGGGACCCTGCAGCTGACAGGACAATTATCAACACTCACCAGCTGGACCACCACCCAAATTAAAAGGGATAAGGAGCAGGATAAAAGCACAAGCCAAGAAACACGCATGCTCTAAAAGGGCGGACCCAAGGAGCGGCCATGCTAAACAGTTCCCAGAAACAGTTGACTATGCATGAAGGTCTAGGAATATGTAACTAATGGATGGATTGTAAAATGCATTTAAAAGGGTGTTCCCGCAGCAGAGGTGTGCTCTTGGCAGCACGCCAAGCACCCGGCCGTTTTAACCCTTTGCTTTATGCATGTCTCCTATTGTCTTTTTATTAAACCTTTTAATTCTCCCAAACCAGTGAACCGTGTTTTTCGCAACAGCATTCCCGGCGTCAGGAATTTAGAATCCTTCAGATCCTCACAAATCTTCCCATGGAATGATGCTCTTCCAGAGATAGGTATTTGAAATCCTCCTCTTCCCCTCCCAAATTCCCACTGAATTCCTGCATCCCAGGCAATACAAATCCAGAATTCTCCAGTTCCACTCAGAAATTCTCATGGAATAATGGAAATCCTGGCAGGGAGAAATTTTGAATCCTCCTGCTTCCCTCCCAGATTCTCACCGAAACTATGGAATTACAGCATTCGAGGAGTAAGACATTTGGAATCTTCCAGTTGCATTTCCAAATTTTCAGGTAAAACCACCATTCTGGCTATCAGAAATTTGGAATCCTCCAGCTCTGCATTCAATTCCCCAGGGAATAACAGCATTCCGGGTGTCAGGAATTGAGAACCCCCCCATAAAGCAACCTAAAATTTCACCCAATTCCCAAAGAATAGCAACATTCTCGGTGTAAGGAGTAAGAATCCTCCAGTTCCCAACCCAAATTCCCTTGAATTAATGGCATTCCAGGCATCAGAAATGTCATATATTCCATATGTCCTCCCAAGTGCCCATGGAATAAAAGTGTATCAGGCAGGGGGAAAGTAGAATCATCTAGTTCCCCTCCCGAATTCCCATGGAATTATATCTGCCACGACATTGGGAATTTCCACTTCCAAATTCCCAGAGAGTAACAGAATTCTGAGTCAGGGATTTGGAATCCTCCAGTTCTCCACCCAAACTGCGACTGGAATAATGGCATTCTGGGTATCAAGGAATTTGGAATCTCCCAGCTCCGCAACCAAATTTCCATGGAGTAACAGCATTCCAGACATCAGGAATTGAGAGGATTTCAGTTGCCCTCCCAAATTCACATGGAATAATGGCATGCTGGGTGACAGGAATTTAGCACTCCGTATGCTCTACCAAATTCCCCCCTAATTCCCATCCAATAAAAGCATTCAAGATTTTAGGAATTTTCAGTGCTCCAATTCCACTCCCAAATTCCCATGCAATAATGGTATTCTGTGTGTTGTGAATTTTGAACCCTCCAGTTTCCCTCCCATGGAAAAATGGGATTCCAGGCATCATGAAATTGGAATTCTCCATGTGCCCTCTGAAATTCCCATGGAATAACAGCAGTCCAGGCATTGACATTTTGGAACCCCCTCCCCCACCCTCTAATTCCCATGGATTTGCAGCATCCCGGGCATTAGGAAATTAGAATTCTTCAGATGCCCTCACAATTTTCCATGGAATAATAGCATGCCCAGTGTCAGGAATTTCGAATCCCCCATCGCCTTCTCTAATTTCAATCATATTCCCATGGAATATTGGCACTCTGGGATTCGGGAATTGAGAATCACCCCTACACCCTCCAAATTCCCACTGGTATCCCAAAGAATAACAGCATTCCAGGTGTCAGGAATTGAGAATCCTCCAGTTCTACTCCCAAACTCCCATAGAATTCCAGCATTCCCGTTTTTCCGAATTTTAATTCCCATGGATTAACAGGAATCCTGGCAGATAAACTTCTGAATCTTCTAGCTTCCCTCCCAGATTCCCTCTCAAATTGTGGAATTATAGCATTCCTGGCATCAGGAATTTGAAAACCTGCAGCTCCCCACACAAATTCCCAGAGGACAATGGCATTCCAGGTATGGAGAATATGGAATCCTCCAGTTCCCCTTCTAAATTCCCAGGGAATATCAGAATTCTGGGCGTCAGGGATTTGGAATCCTCCAGCTCTGCACCCAAATCTGGGTGTTGGGAAATTAGAATTCCCCAGAGTCTTCTCAAATTCCAAACATATTCCCATGGAATAATGATATTCCAGGCATCAGGAACTGAGAATCATCCAATTTAACTCCCATACTCCCATGGAACAACACCATTCTGCTTGTCGGGAATTTAGAATCCCCCACAAAGCATCCCAAAATTGCACCCAATTCCCAAGGAAGAGCCACATTGCAGTCGTCAGGAATTGAGAACCCTCCAGCTCCCTACCAAAATTCCCACAAACACCAGGAATTGCAGCATTCTAGGCATTGGGTATTTGGAACCCTCCAGTGCTGCACCCAAACCCCCATGGAAGAACAGCATTCCGGCTTTGGGGAATTGAGAATCCTCCAGTTGCAGTCCCAATATCCCATTGAATAATGGCATTTCCAGGTCTTGGGAATGTAGAATCGCTGTAGGCCCTCCAAGTTCCCACCAGAATCCTTAAGAATAACAGCATTCCAGGTGTCAGGAATTGAGAAACCTCCAGTTCCACTCCCAGAAGCTAGTGGAATTACAGAATTCTGGGCCTTGGAAAATTTGAACCCTCTAGTTCCACTCCCAAATTCCCATGGAAAAGACAGATTGCAGGCATCATGAACTTCAAACTGTCCACGGTCCATCCCAAATTTCCATGAGATAACAGGAGTTTGGACACTGGAAGTTTCGACATCTCCCGTTCCCCTCCCAATTCTCATGGAATTGCAGCATCCTGGACCTTAGGAATTCAGAATTCTCCAGATGCCCTCCCAATTTCCCATGAAATAATGGCACGCGGGTGTCAGGAAATAAGAGTGCCCCAGAGTCTTCTCAAATTCCAATCATATTCCCATGGAATAACTAGTTCCCTGGTTTTAGGGATTGAGCGTCATCTTGTTCTACTCCCATACTCACAGGGAAAAAATGGCATTCTGGGAGTCAGGAATTTAGAATCCCCCATAAGGCTTCCCAAACTTCCACCCATTTCCCAAGCAATAGCAACATTCCAGGTGTCAGGAATTCAGAATCCTCCAGCCCCCTCCCAAATTCCCACCAAGACCATGAAATTACAGCATTCTGGGCATTGGGAATTTGGAACCCTGCAGTTCCACTCCCAAATTTTCACGCAATTACAGCATCCCAATGGAATACTGGATGTCAGGAATTGAAAATCTTTCAGTTCCCCACCCAATTTCCTCATGGAATAATGGCACTTCAGGTGTCGGGACTTTAGAATCCTTCATACACCCTCCCCAGTTCCCACCATTATGCCAAAGAATAACTACATTGTAGGTGTCAGGAATTGAGAATCCTCCAGTTCCAATCCCAAATTCCCATGGAATTATGGCATTCCCAGTTTTGGGAATTTTAAACCCTCCAGTTCTCCTCAGAAATTCCCATGGAATAATGGCATTCCGGACAGTTAGAATTTTGACTCCTACTGCTTCCCTCCCAGACTGTCACCGATACTAAGAAATTACAGCAGAAATTCCAGGTGTTAGGAATTTGGAATCCTCCAGGTCTGCACCCAAATTCCTATGGAATAAAGGCATTCAGGTATCCAGAATTTAAAATCCTCCAGCTCCTCTCACAATTGCCCATGGAATAATGGTTTTCAGGATTGCTAAGATTACTGTGTCTTTTTCCTAATTACTAAGGATCAGACAAAGTATCCGCATGGGTTAGAAAAGGATACAAAAGAGGCTCTTTCAGGTCCCAGGTTTATTTCATGGCGGTGGTGTGGCAGGAAAGAGGCAGATTCTCTCACGGAGCGGGGTATTCAGGAGAAGGTAATGGGAGTGGCCTTGGATGGCAGCCAATGGGGTAAGGACACAGGGGGTAATACAGGAACTCCAGGTGGGCTACAAGGTCACAGGGGAAGGTCACAGGACAGGAAGAGGGACAGGGAGCCAGGGACCAACCGGAAGAGACGGACAGAGGTTTGCTGAATCATTCTTTATACCTCAATACAACATCTCCCCGTTTTTTGTTTTTTTTAGTAGGGGGTGATATTAAACTAATTCTAGTCCGAATTATTTTTTTGCCCACCATTTGTAATAAGGAGGGTTAGATTGTTCTATATTTGTCATCTCTATATGATTGTCTTCTGAGGTAGAAGGAATGATACCATTAATGGCCTTAGAAATTAAATGACATAAGATCCCAAATGCCATTATTACAAGGAAAATAACAACAAAGAATAACAAAATTGTTTTACAATAGAAGTCAACCACCCTGAGAACCCCCAGCTTCTAAACAGTTCATTGAGTCAATTTTCTGATTTTTTGTTAACAAGAAGACAACTTTGATGAGGTTCTTCACAGGGTTAACTGGAGGGCAGTTTTTCTAAAAGGAAAAACATATATTTTAAAACATGTTATAAGTCTCTTTCTGTTGAAGGGTATTCCTTCATGAAATTTTTGTTTTCTTCTCCTCTGCGGCGTCTTCTTTTTGAAGCAACTGTTACTTGCTTCTCATCCTCTTCTGCTGTAGCTGGAGTTTTGGGAACAAAAGGTTTAACCCACTTTTGGGGAATCCACCGAGGGCCTGAGGGAGTGGATACACATGCATAACCCCTTCCCCAGGTTATTAGCTCATAGGGACCCTTGGTTTTCCATGTTTCTGGATCCCTAATCAACACTGGTGGGTGCTGAGACAATTTAAACTGTTTACTGCTGTTAAAATGACGTACCACAGGAGGACTCATATTTTCAAATGAACAATTCAAGAAATTGATTGTGTACAGAGCTTTACAGAGCTTTTGCTGGGGAGACATCCACACAGTTGAACTGCTTTGCCTAGCTAAAACTTGTTTGAGTGTCTGGTGTGTGCGTTCGATCACAGCTTGGCCTGTAGGGGAGTATGGGATGCCTGTTTTATGATTTACTCCCCACTGCTGGGTGAATTCCAGGAACTCCTTGGATATGTATGCTGGGCCATTGTCTGTTTTTATTTCTCTAGGGATTCCCAGAACTGAGAAGGCTTGTACTAGGTGTTGTTTTGCATGTGCTGCCTTTTCCCCTGCGTGAGCTGAGGCATAAACTGCACCTGAATATGTGTCAATACTCACATGAACATATTTGAGGCGTCCAAAGCTAGGAATGTGTGTGATGTCTGTTTGCAACACCTCACAGCTGCCAAGGCCCCGAGGGTTAACCCCTGTACCCAGCGATGGCATGGCCTGGAGCTGGCAGCTGGGACAGGTGGCCACAATGGCTCTAGCCTGACTCCGTGTTAGCTGGAACTGACGGACCAAACCTGGTACATTCTGGTGATATTGCTGGTGGCTCAGCTTTGCCTGTTGGAAGATGTCAGGAAGGCATGCCTTTTCAGCTGGAGCTGCAAGAGTGTCTGCCATACAGTTCCCTTCTGTGATCTCACCTGGCAAATCCATGTGTGACCTCACATGCATCACATAGAAGGGATGTTCTCTGTGTGAAACCAAATAGATTAGTTTTGACAGCAGCCTAAAGAGCTGCTCATTATCAATGTCTTTAAGCACTGCCTGCTCCGCTCTAGACACTACCCCAGCAACATAAGCTGAATCTGTTACCAGATTAAGAGGCTCTGAGAACTTCTCAAAGGCTCTCACAGCTGCAGCCAGTTCTGCAATTTGGGGTGACCCCTCCACAAACTCAACATCAGCTTCCCAATGCTGAGTCTGTGGGTTTCTCCAAGTCATCACCGACTTATGAGAGGCCCCTGATGCATCTGTGAACACTGTGAGTGCCTCGAGCGGTCTCCTGCTCCTCTTCTCACGAGGGATGAGGTGGAATTCCTCATTAAACAACTTATGTGCTGGGCTGTGAACAGATATCTGTCCACTGTAGCTATCCAGAGATATCTGGAGGCTGGCATTGCTTTGTAGCAGATGTTCAAACATATCTTTTGTCAGCCTTTCAGGAGAATTCTTTCCCTCCCCAGAAAGTTTAACTGGCAGGTGTATGCATGTGAAATCACAACCGGACAGTTCATGCAGCCTCATTCTTGCTTTTTGAATCAACTGAGCCATAAGCTCCTGTGGTTGTGTAATAGTTTTGGATCTTTGGTGGGAGAGGAAGACCCATTCTATGATTAGGAGTGAGTCCCTCTGCCCCTCAACCCACTGAAATATTAAACCATGTAAGTGTGGCAGTTTCCCCAAAACAATGAAATTGAAAGGCAGTTCAGGCTGATAGCGGTGAGCCTGCCTCTCAGACAGAGCTTTCTGTACCTTTTCAATTGCAGCTTTTGCCTCAGGTGTCAGTTCCCTGGGAGAAACCAGTTCTCTCTCCCCTTTCAATAAATTAAAAAGAGGTTGTAAGTCCTCAGTAGTGAGGCCTAACCAAGGTCTTACCCAGTTCAATGAACCACACAAAGAGTGGAGATCTGCTAGGGTTTTGGGATTACAATTAATTTCTAATTTCTGTGGAACAATGGTCCTGGCAGTGATCTCTAGGCCCAGATACTTCCAAGGCGGCATCCTTTGAACCTTGTCATCCTGTAATTGAAATCCAGCAGAGGTTAAAACTTTAACTACTAGGTCAAGCGTGTTTTGGAGTATGAAGTTATCAGGAGCACACACCAGGACATCATCCATATAATTTAATATGATTGCTTCTTTTCTCTGTGCACGCACAGGAGACAACAATGAAGCTACATACCACTGGCAAATAGCAGGACTGCACTTCATACCCTGTGGAAGCACTTTCCAGTGGTATCTCTTCATTGGAGCCTCTCTGTTCAATGATGGTACTGAGAATGCAAACCTGGGAGCATCTTCAGGGTGTAATGGGATTTGGAAAAAACAATCTTTAATGTCTAATACTGCTAATTGCCAATCTCTAGGTAACATAGTTGGAGAAGGCATCCCAGGTTGGGGAGATCCCATGTCTTGAATTACTTTATTTATTTCTCTAAGGTCATGTAATAATCTCCATTTGTCTTTCCCTGGTTTTTTTATTACAAAGATTGGAGAATTCCAGGGGCTTGTTGTTTCTTCGATGTGATTTTTTGCTAATTCCTCCTCTACAAGTTTTTCCAGTGCCTGTAACTTTTCTTTTCTTAATGGCCACTGAGTGGTCCAGACAGGTGTATCATTTAGCCATGTTAGCTTCTGGACCCGGCACTGCACAGTGGCCGCTTCTAAAAATCCTGAGGAGTTTTTGGAATTATCATTTTAATTCCCCATTGTGACATGGCATCTCTTCCCCACAAGGGACACTTGTAATCAATTACAAACGGACGAACACTGGCCAATTTGCCGTCCGGTCCCTCAATCTGCACAATGCTTTTTGCTATTTTAGCCAATTTAACTCCTCCTATACCCTGAATTTGCCCAGCCACAGGCTGCAATTCCCACTGTGAAGGCCACATCCTTTCAGGTATAATGGTTACATCTGAGCCTGTGTCCAGAACACCTTGCACATGTAGATGGTCTGATTTATGTGTCAGGTTGCATGCTAGGGAAGGCTTTTCTTCACGTACCGTCTCTGCCCAGTAAACCTCTGGCGACTTATCATCTGCTGTAATATCTGCTGGAATAGGAAAAGCTTGGGCCAGAACTTGCCCCTCACGCAAATAGAAAGGTGGCTGAGAGCATCGTGCTAATATGATAACACTGGATATTTTTCCCTTTATGATCATAGGTGCTATCTCAAGTTCTAAAGGTGTGTGTGCTGTGTCTCCCACAACAAAATACTCACGCTCTGTGTGGCAAACCATCCTATCAATTAGGGGGCTTGAAATGTCCATCAGGATGATAGTCCACTCAGCAGATCTGAAATGAAAACCTTTGGTAGTCTGGAGCCTAACACGGCCACAAGACTGCCTGACCTGGTCAAGGGAACATTTAACATTTACATTATCTGTTATACCCACATTGTCCATCCCCTCCTCCCCCTTTATTTTTAAGGGAGAGTCTTTTGCTAGAGTGTAGCCTGCAGAATTTATATCCTGGCGCGTTATGGTGTTTATAACAGGCCCGCGCCTCATTTCTAGTTTTTTTGTTTGTTGAATTTATTCTGTTTCCTGTTCTGAGGACAGTCTCTAGCCATATGTCCTTGCTGCTGACACTGGAAACAGGTGATGTTTTTCAGCTGCTGTGATGACATCTGCGGCTTCTTCATCTGTGGTGGTTCAGGTGCTGAAGGCTCAGGTGGTGCTGGACTCGGGGTCCTCTCTGGAGTACTGAACATCTCCGCTCTTTGTGTGCAGGCTTCTATCATCTGTGCTAGGGTTGGTTCTGGGTATAGTGGCAGACTGAGGATGACTCTCTGACAAGCTTGATTGGCGTTTTTCTCTGCTAATTCTCTAATCAGTTCTGCCTGCATGGCTGGATTATTCACCTGTCGTTCCACCTGTGCCTTTAAGCGATCTACAAAGCTTAAAAAAGTCTCAGAAGAATATTGTTTAATATTAATATAACTACTAGTTACTTCAACTGTTGGCAATTTGATAAAGGCGTTTTCAGCAGCATTACAAACCTTATCCAAAATAAATTTAGACAACAATTTAGTTTGTTTTTCAGGGCAGTGTATTTCCCCCTCCCCACATAAATGATTTAATGTAAGTTCATTATTATCAGAATCCTTAGAATGTTCAGGATTTTGGTGAAGCTCTATTAAAAGACTGCTTAAGGAACGTTTCCAAATATTAGACCATAATTCATATTCAGCTGGGGTTAGCAAACACCTGAAAAGGTCCTTTAAATCATGCGGAACAAGTTCATTTGATGTAAAAGTTGCTTTTAAAATGCCTTTAAATATTTCACTTTGTCTCCCAAACTTTTGTTGTAATTTACAAATCTCTTTCCGATCTTGGTATGATAATGGTTGGTAGCTTCTTCTACCATTATTTCTACCTACATAATGAACCGGGGCTGAATCCAAAATACGGTCAGGTTCAGGGTTAACTGGTACGTTAGGGGTTATTTGATTCTGTGCCTCTGCAGTCTGTGGCTGTGTAACTGAGACACATGCTTCCCCTCCCCCTCCTGCTCCCGCTCCTGGGTGTGGCTCCTCCCTCCCGGTGTGAATAGAAGGGTTAGGAGGCGGTGTAGGGTTACAGGGTTGGAAGAATGGGTTAAAATAGCCAGAAAAATACTGAGGTATAGGTGCTGGATGCAGGAACGGATTATTTGGAGAAAAAGGCATATTGTAAGAAGGTACTACAGGTTTCTCTGTCTGCACTAGAGAAGGGTGATTTTCTAAATTAGCATGCTCAGAAGGCAAGGCTGACGGAGATGGATACACTGGCAAGTTTGTAGCAGGCTGTTCAGAAGTTTTTAAGTCTGTATATTTCGGGGGATCTTTAGCATTAGTAGTTTCTTGAGGTATTTCTAATTTACTTTTTAATTTAGGGACAGAAGGTTCCGAATTAGGTATAGGGGGCTTTAAAGAATTTCCCTGTGGTTGATCATTGTTTTCTAATTGTGATAATTGTTTGTGAACATTTAAAAATATAGGCAAAAATAAAGCAGCAGTGGTATCACCTTTCTGTATTTTAGAAGTTAATAAATTTCCAACAGTGTTCCAAAATAAAATCGAATTGATATTTTGCTTCTCAAATTCTATAATTTCTCGAGACAACCAGCTAACAAACTTTCCAATCTGTTTCTTAGAAATTACAACATCCTGTGCATCTAACATTTCTTTAAGCTGAGAAATAATACTCTTTTGCTGTGCAGAGAAATTCCCCCCCATTCCGATGTTATAAAAACAAAATGCACAGGTCGCGTACTCTCGCAAAAAGTTACACAATAGCAGTTAGTCGCAAACCCAGGTGATGTTTCTGTGTGGGGGTACTGGGCTTTGTCACAACACGTGGCTGCCGTTATGGCCACACAGCCGTTCCCGGGGAAACCCTCCTCAGGGAATTCCCCGCGCCTGTGATTAAGAGCAATAAGGCAGCACACGCCAGGCAGAGCTCGGCTGAGCACGTGTAATGCCGGCGGGTTGCGCAACACCGCGCACGTGCTCCCTGCTCCGCACTGTAACTGCCGCCGCCGCTACCACCCCGCGGGGTACACCCCCCCACGGGCCTGGAGCCACCCCGTCTAAACCCCCCCTGTACCTCGGGGCTAAATTGGGGTTCACTTACCTCTCTCAGACGAGGCGCGGTCCCACCAGTAACTCAGCGAAAGTTCTAACCCAGAAACGGCTCTTCTAGTACCTCAGAAGAGTTCCCCGTCCCCTCCCCGTGTGCTCGGGGCTGGTAAAAGCAGCTCCGAAGTCACAGAGGTAGATGACCAGCACAGACGGCCTTTTAAAGTCCAAAAAAAACTGGGACTTCCAGGCTAGTAGGGTCTTAAAAGTAAGCCCTCGTCAGGCGCCACCTGCTAAGATTACTGTGTCTTTTTCCTAATTACTAAGGATCAGACAAAGTATCCGCATGGGTTAGAAAAGGATACAAAAGAGGCTCTTTCAGGTCCCAGGTTTATTTCATGGCGGTGGTGTGGCAGGAAAGAGGCAGATTCTCTCACGGAGCGGGGTATTCAGGAGAAGGTAATGGGAGTGGCCTTGGATGGCAGCCAATGGGGTAAGGACACAGGGGGTAATACAGGAACTCCAGGTGGGCTACAAGGTCACAGGGGAAGGTCACAGGACAGGAAGAGGGACAGGGAGCCAGGGACCAACCGGAAGAGACGGACAGAGGTTTGCTGAATCATTCTTTATACCTCATTACAACACAGGATGTTAGGCATTTCCAACCATCTGTATGCCCTCTGAAATTGCCATGGAATTGCAGCATACCAGGCATTGGGAATTTATAATTCTCCGCTTCCCCTTCCCAATTCCCAGGGAATAACAGAATTACGGGTGTCAGATACTTGGAATCTTTCAGCTCTGCAACCAAATCCTCACAGAATAAGAGCATTCCCGGTGTCCAGTATTGACAATCCTCCATTTCCTATCCCAATTTTTCATGGAATAATGACATTCAGGGTGTCATGAATTTAGAATCCACCATACGCCCTCCCAAATTCACAGCAAATTCCCATGGAATAACAGCATTGCAGTTGTCAGGAATTGAGAATCCACCAGTTCCCCTCCCAAATTACCAGCAAATTACCATGGAACAACTGCATTCCAGGTGCTAGGAACTGAGAATCCTCTTGTTCCCCTCCCAAATTGCCATGGAATAATGATGTTCTGAGAGTTGGGAATCTTGAATTTACCAGTTGAGAACTGTTAGGAATTGAGAATCCTCCAGTTCCCCTCCCATACTTCCACGGAATAATGGCATTCCGGGAATCAGGAATTCAGAATCCCTCATAAGGCTTCCTAAACTTCCACTCAGTTCCCAAGGAATAGCAACATTCCAGGTGTCAGGAATTGAGAATCCTCCAGCCTCCCTCCCAAAATCCCACCAAGACCATAGAATTACAGCATTCTGGACATTGGGAATTTTGAATCCTCCATTTTTCCTCCCAAATTCCCATGTAATAACAGCATTCCAGATGTCCGAAATTTCTTATCGTCCGTATGCTCTACCAAATTCCCAGGGAATAACAGCCTCCCAGGCATGGGGAATTTAGAATTCTTCAGTTCCCCTCCCAATTTCCCAGGGAGTAACAGAATTCCGTGCGTCAGAAATTTGGAGTCCTCCAGATGCCTTCCCCATTTCTCATGGAATAATGTCATTTCAGATGTCAGGAGTTTACAATCCCCCATTCACCTGCCAGAAATTCCTATCATAATTCCATGGAACAACAGCATTCCGATTTTCAGGAATTTAGAATAATCCACTTCCCCACCCAAATGCCCATGGAATTACAGCATTCCCAGTTTTGGGGTATTTTGAGCCCTCCAGTTCCCCTCATAAATTCCCACTGAATAACTGCATTCCAGGCATTGGGAATTTACAGTCCTTCTGCATCACTCCCAAATTGCCTGCCTTCTTCCCAGATTCCCACTAAGTCTATGGAATTACAGCATTCCTAGCATTGGGAATTTAGAATCCTCCAGGTCTCCTCCCAAATTTCCACTGAAACCATGGAATTAACCACATGCCCAATCAATTTGAAGTTGGAATCCTCCAGTTCCCCTGCCAATTCCCATGGAATAACCACATTTCAAATTCTGGGAATTGCAAATACTCCATTTCCTCTCCCAAATTCCCACTTAAACCCTGGAATAAGGGCATTCCAGGCATTAAGAATTTGGAATCCTCCAGGTCCCCTCCCAAATCCCCATAGCATAGCAGCATTCTATGCACTGGGATTTTCAAATCTTCCATATGCCCTCTTAAATTCCCACCAAAACCTTGGAATTACAGCAATCAGGGAGTAGGAAACTAAGAATCCTCCAATTCCCCTCCCTAATTCCCATGGAATCCTCCAGTTCCTGTCCCATACTCCCATGGAATAATGGCATTGCGGGTGTAAGGAATTTAGAATCCCCATATGCCCTCCCAAATTCCCACCAAATTCTCATGGAATAACCACATTTGAGGTGTCAGGAATTTCTAATGCTCCAGTTCCCGTCTCAAAATCCCATGGAATAATGATATTCTGAGTATTGGGAATCTTCAATCCCCCAGTTCCTGGCATGTACTCTCATGAAATCATGGCATTCCAGGTGTAAGGAATTTAGAATACCACATAAATCGTCCCAAAATCCTACCAAATTCCCAAGCAATAAGAGCATTCCAGGTGTCAGGAATTGAGATTTCTCCAGCTCCTCTCCCAAATTCCCACCAAAACCATGGAATTACAGCATTCTTGGCAATGGGAATTTGGAATCCTGCAGTTCCCCTCCCAATTTTCCATGGCCTTGTGAAATGGAATAGCATGAAAACAATTACCAGGGAACTGGACTGGCCAATGTACCATGGGATACCTTCTCCCTCAGTTACAGGTTACAAACCAAACGGATGAATTGACAGGTCGTCTTCAAGGACTATGGAAGCACAGACTCACTAAGACAACACCCAATAACCCACCAGTGTCATACAGCACCAGGCTTCACAGATTGTTAGGCCGTTGCTCCCAAATTTAGGAATTGCACAGCTGCAACATGCCATTTCAAGCATCTCAGCCAAAATAGAATTGACTGCTAATTCAACAGCGGGTGCTTTAAGAAGACTACAAACTGAAATAAACTCAATTAAAGAAGCAGTCTTTCAAAACCACATGGTGTTAGATATGGGAACAGTCAAATGGGAGGAGTTTGTATTCTAATTTATACCAGTTGTTGCACTTATATAGACCAGTCAGGGCAAAAGCTAACCACTGGCTATTTGGGCAGACAATCCTATAGAGCATGCCCAGGAAGCAGGGGTGGAAAGTTCAAACCCAAGGAAGACTTATGAGCCTTCATCCAAAACGACCAGCAGGAGGCTGACAATCACCTCGTGCAGAAACCATGCACGTGTTCAAGGGCTCACATAGTCATGTCATTACAAAATATGTTGCAAGATGAAAGATAGCAAAAAATAATTTGCACATTAACTAGAAAACATATACAGGCTAGTACTGTGCAAAGAATGGACAGGTGATTTAGTTGTGGAGCAATGCCCGTCACTCCAGGTATCAAATAAGCAAATAACTGGCCCATAGGCCTTATATTATAGAGTACTACTGGTTTCTAGCCTAGTTTTCAGGCATCAGAATGCAGTGGATTTCAGCATCACCCTACTGAGGAAAGAATTTGGTCCAAGCCTGCATCCCAATTTCAGACTGTACAGGAACCCTGTAGAATTCTTCCCACTCAACCTGGAACTGTGCAACAGAACAGAACTGCACCCATTATAGCCCTGCATGGGAGAGACTTTAATTCATCTAGGAAGTGTTTCCTAAGGCCTTGTGTGCAATCCTTGCTTGGGATCTATAGTCATAATTTGTATCCCAGGAACAAAGGAATTAATTTGATTATTCCAACATGTCTTTGCAGATGTTTGTCTTTGGAAATGGAGACAGTGCCTGTGTAAAATCTAGTTGCACTGGGAAACTCAGCTGCTGATTGTGTGCTGGTGCTCCTGCCATCCGTCTCATAAAAGAAATTATTTCAGGATTAAGAGTTTCTGCCTTGTGACAGACAACAAGTGTTGCTAGCAGTTGCTCCAGGTGCTCCTGCCAACAGCCCCTGTAGGAAGGAGCACAGCCCCCAGTGGACGTGGGCTTTGGCTCCCTCTGGCACAGAAGCCCCCGGGGCACAGGTCTCTGTGGCAGGAGCCAGGCACCAGCGCTGCCAGGGCTCGGGGGGTGGCAGGTCTGCTTGGGCAAGGACTCTGCCACACCCACTGATTTCAGTGCTCGCAGGGCCCAGGGGTCAGAGCAGCATTTGTGCCCTGGCCCACACGATCCTTGACCGTGTCACAGCCGTGGGTTTAGGATAGCCACCAGCCGGGACGTGTCCCAAGGAGGCCGAGCCAGCTTCTGTGCAAGGCCCCGTGCCCTTCCCGCTGGGGCTGCGTCGGAGCCCTGGGGGCTCCTTCTGCTGCCCTGAGCCCGCAGAGCAGGGCAGCGATTGCTGATGGTTTGAGCTGTTCCTGAAGATCCTGTGGGGCTGACTTAGACACTTGTGGTGAGGGATTCCTTCAAATCTGGGCTACATTGGGTGGGCTGGGGGCAGGCCAGGGCCGGTGGCGTGTGCAAGGGCCGTTAGTGAAACGGTTCAGCATGGTCACCATGGCATGGAACAGGACAGGGTGTCAACGACCGTTGGAGAGCTGTGGTGATATAAGAGCCAACGTTGACACGGCCACGGCACAGTGCTCGGAGCACGCGACGGGACAGGACGGGACAGAGCGGTGCCGTGAGGAGCCCCCGCACAGCGCACTCGTTCCTGTCTGACCAGGAGCTTCTCTGAGTGTCACTGACTGTTTGCCACGCAGCTTTCCCAAGGCATCTCTCTTACAGGTGCCCTCGAGGCCAGACTCTGGCATGGCAGGAAGATTTCTCAACATCTTCAAAGTGTTTAGCCGAATAAAACGGAGAGGCTCTAAAGTTCACCCAGCCCAACAGCCTGAAGACCCAGAGCCATTTCAGCCAATGCAGGATGGTGAGTGGAGCAGCTGGGTAAAAGGGCTGAAGGCTGCTGCAACCTTGGCCCCATCCCATCCCATCCCATCCCATCCCATCCCATCCCATCCCATCCCATCCCATCCCATCCCATCCCATCCCATCCCATCCCATCCCATCCCATCCCATCCCTTTGGGACATGCCCAGGCACAGGAGAGAAGAGGGGCCAGGCAGACACCCCTCAGTGCCCATGCTCCATCCCCTGGGGCATCCCTGGGTTGTCCCTGCCTGGGGAGCGCAGGGCTGGGCTCTGTTCTCCGGCCTCTCCCGCAGCCCCTCAGCTCTGGCTGCGCTCGCTCTTTGCCAGGTGCAGCCATGGACAGCACACACGAGCAGGACCCCACCGCAGTCCTCTTCCACAGAACAGCGCAGGTACCTGCAGCCATCCCCACCTGGGCTGGGCCTGCTGCCACTGCTCAGCCCAGCACAGAGCTTGGAGCACTCCATGGAACAGCCTTCTCTTCCTGTCCTTTGTTCTCCTGCCACACTTGCAAATTTATCCAATACTTTTGGCAGGAAGTGACCAGCACCATGGGCACCGAGTCCACAGAAAACTGTGAGGACTACACCACCAACACGAGTGCTGCCCTGCTCGACAAGCTTGTAGAAGAGTGTTTGGTCAATCCCAAGCAAGTAAGCAGCCTGTGACGATGGTTTGATCTCCCCAAAAATTGGTTGGCCTCGCAAGTCACTGGGGCCTGCTGATCCCCATCAGCCTTTGAGGCCACCACAGTGTGGTGGGAAGGGAAGCACTTCTCTGGGAAAGCTGGGGACATTACTGCCTCTGGCAGCTTTCCAAGTCTTCCCATGCCATCTTCAGGTGCCTGCCATGGTGAGGTTCATCCACCAGTGGCTCATGGCCAATGAGTCTGATGAGCATAGGGTGGAGAAAAACCTGCTGGATCTCACCGAGGCACTGCCCACTGATGTGGTGATGACTCTCCTGCATGTGGCCCCATCATGTGACAGGTATGGGGCCCACCTGCCCAGAGGGCTCAGGGCTCACCAGCCCATCACCCTGTACAGCCTGCTCCAGGTCTGTCTGAACAACAGAGAGTTCCAGGGCTCTCTGGCTGCTCCCTTTCCCAGCCCTGACTTGTCAGCACCCACCCCTGCTGCCATGCTCCCTCCCTGCCCCTCAGGAGCCTGTCCCCACAGGGCTAAACTCCCTGGGTGTTGCCGGTGAGGGACAATGGGCAGAGGCAGAGCTGGCAGCCAGCTCAGGTCCCTGCTGCTGCCAGGCCACAGTGCTGTGTCTGAGACTGCCCTGAGACAGAGCTCTGACCCTACAGAGCTGCTACAATCATGTGGAAGACAATCTTGTGCTCGCCCAGGACTGCAAAGCCGGCGCGGTTGAGACTCCTGGATGTGCTGGGGAGCTGGCCAGAGCACAGCACACGTACCTCAGATGGGGACACAACGAGAGTCTTTGCCCTGGCTGTGAGTTTCTGGAACTGGCCTTTGCCCACCCCAAGGCTGCCCCTCCTGCAGCTCTCCACCCTCCTTCCCCCACTGCATCTCCCAGCCTCAGGTGCTGGGCTGAATCCTGGCCCAGGGGCAGCTTCAGGGGCACCAGGCCCAGTGCTCCCCCTGCATCTCCCCTGGCCTCTCCCTGCCACGCTCGGGCCCTGCCGCACGGACACCTCGGCACTGAGCGCTGTCTCGGGGTGTTTGTCCTTTGCAGGCAACTGTGGTGGTGTGGAAGATCCTCCAGGAGCCCTGCATCCCACAGATAGTGACACTGTATTTCACCCGCATGTTTGTCCACCTGCTCTTCCAAGCGTACTTCAGTACTTGCGATACACCAGAGGAGGTCGATAAATTGTGGAAAAGATGCCAGAAAGAACACGGCTTTGCTGCCAGCCCCAACAGGTTTTCCATCCCAGTCCTTCTGTCCCTGCCGTGTCCCCAGGGTAGGAGCCGGTGCTCCCGGCATGACCTGAGCTTTGCTGTGCACACAGGTTTGCACTGGAGACCCTGAAGTCCCTGCTCTGCCGAATGCAGTGTGAGGATGTGGTGACGGCAATGGAGCGCAAGTGTGGCTGGGACACGCTGCTGTCTGCTGACTCCCAGCACTATGCCGTGGGTGTGCTGGTCAGGTGAGACCCCACGCTCCCCACTCTTTGTGCTCTGTGTCCGGAGTGCCCTACACAGTACCCGTGCCCATGGGCCAGAGGGCCTTGTCACCGAGGCACAGCCAAAGAGACTGGAAAAGACTGGGAAAGGAGGGTGCCCAAAAGGAGCTGCCTCCAAAATAGCTCAGGTCCCCTTGCAGCAGGATGGTGGGGAAAGACCAGACCTCTGGGAATCAGTCCTGGGAGAGGTTTGTCCCCCTCACCCAGACCTTGCTTCCCTTTTCCTCCTTTCAGAGTAATGCGCTCCTCATCCACACCCTTGTCTTCTGGGATTGCATTGTACCTGCTCAGCCTGCTCAGCATGGAGATGCCATGCTGGGATTTTGCTGCCCTGGCATTCATTGTGGAGGTGAGCCTGATGGCCAGCGCTGTCTCCCTGAGCTGCCTCCCAGCTCTCTGGCCTCTCATAGGCACAGCTGCCTGGGACGGTGCCCGTGCCCTGTGCTGCTGTCTGGGCCCAGCCCTGTGCGGTTCTGGGCTCCTGCCGGCCTGGTCCCTGTCACTGCCCTGTGCTTTTCAGGTCCTGGAGTGCTTGGATGTGTCCAAATACGGGGCCAGTCTCCTGGAGATCATCTCAAAGAACCTGCAGAGCGAGTGCAGGGAGAGGCGGCACCTGGCGCTCAGATGCCTCATGGTGCTTGGCCCCATGAATCCCCCCATGGTGAGAAGGGAGCAGCTGCTGAAGCCCTGCCAGGAGCGTGAGCCTGGGGCATGCCGTGGCTTGCGCATGGCTGGGCTTTGGGTGCTGGGGGAGCTGATCCCAGCTCTCCTGCCTCCCGCGTCAGCTGCCCAGGTTCTTTGGGACAGGCCTTTGGCCTCTAGGCCCTGTGGCAGCAGAGTGGCCTTTCACACAGTTGTCTTCCAAACAGGCAAAAAAAATGTGGAACCTCACTGACAATCTTGTGGACATCCTGCAGGAAAACAATAGCTTCACGATCAGGATGACCATTGTTGTTCTCCAATATTTGTTCCTCCACAATGGTGCCCCTGTACGCAGCCCCATCGCCCTGCGGCTGGCTGAGGCGCTCCTGCCACTCTTTGACCACGTAAGGCTCTGTGCCCCAGGCCACGGCCACCGACTGCGGCCCGGACACTTTGTGACCCGTGAATTTCAGCGTTGGTGCCAACGCGGACCTGAAGGAACCAGTGCTTAGGTCTTTTTTCCTTCCTTTCCTACAGCATGATAGACAGGTGCAGCTGGGATCAATTACTGTGTTTGAAGACATGATAGGTTTATTAAGGAAAAACGACAGAAAGGCTCTGAAGACACACGTGTGGCAGAGCGTGTTCCCACTGTTTATCCACTGCCACGATAAGAATCCGGACGTGGCAGAGGTGAGGACTCATGGGCTGCCGGTGTCCCCTGGTGGGGGCTCAGCTGCCGCCTGCCCTGGTGCCTGGCGGGCTGCAGCCTCCTCCAGGCCTTGGCACAGGGACACGGCCCCTGTGCCCTGAACTGCAGGGACATCTCTGCATCTCTGCTGCTCTCCAGGCATCTCGGGAAACACTGATTTGTGCAGCCAAGTTCCTGAAGAGAAGGGATCTCCTGCAGCTCGTGAAGACAGCGGAGCTGTGGAAGTTCGCCGAGTGCCTGGTAAGGACGGCCTGGAAGCGCCAGGCTCAGGCTGGAGAAGCCCCCTGAGCGCGGCGCTCACTGTGTGCGCTTGGCAGCTGTGGCCCTGCCCAGCGCTGCAGGCAGGGGCCGCACGGGCTCTTCTCCAGGCTCCTGCGGCCCCGAGCCGGCTGCCCTCGGAGCCCCGGCCCAGCGGGGCTGCGGGGCGGGCCGGCACCGCGGCTCCCCGGGCAGCAGCCGGCCCTGTGCCCCTGCAGAGCCCGGCCAGCGGCTGCTGGCCGCGCCTCAGGGCTGTGCGGGCAGGGGAGGCCGGGCCCGGGCGCGGGCAGCGCCTGCCAAAGGGCCAGAGCCCGCCCCGACCCTTCGCTCCCGCCGCTCTCCGCAGCTGGCAGAGGACAGGAGCCGAGCGGCCGAGCACCTGCGCCAGGCCCTGCCCTACCTGCGGAGCCCACAGGAGCCCCTGCGAGCGGTGGCCGTCAGGTTCATCGGTGAGCCCGTGCTCCCTCCCCGCCCCGCCACAGCTCGGCCCCAGCCCCGCCTGCTGCCCCGGCAGCTTCTGCCATCCGGGCCCGGCGCCGCGGAGCCCCGGCTGCCCTCGGGGCTGCTGCCGCCCTCTCGCAGCCGTGCCCTTGGGCGGCAGCGTGCGGCAAGGGCCCGGGCTGAGCCCTGCCGGGCCACGAGGGCCAGTGGCCACAGGGCTGGCAGCGCCGCTGGCAGGGAGCTGTGCCGCTGGGCAGAGCCGTGACAGGGTCTGTGCTCCCAGGGACGGCCAGGGCACTCATGAAGGGGAAGGAGGAAGAGCTGCAGGTGCTCAGTGAGGGTGAGTGAGGGCTGCGGGCTGTCAGCGGGGCTGGCAGGAGGAGCTGCAATCCCTGTCCCACCTGCGGAGGGGTTTTGCTTCTTGTGTGAACGAGGGCTGGTGTGGGCAGAGCTCACAGAGATTTCTGGGATGCGGGCAGGGGGATTCGTGGCCAGCAACTTGATCCCGTTGGTCCCCTATTGGCCATTCCAATAGCTGGGAGGAATGCCCCTGACTGGAAGATCTCCTTGGATTCCCACAGATCCGGGCTTTGACCGTGGCTCTGTTCCTCTCTCTTCCAGCCCTTCAAGCGCTGAGTAAGGACAACAGCCCTTCCCGTGCAAGCCCAGTAACTCAACTTGCACTCAGGCAAAGAGCTGCAGAACTACCTTCACCTGGTGGCTCAGACAAAGCAGTGTCCCTTTAACACCTCCAGGTGCCACAGAAGAGGAGACCGCCTAGGGACCAGAGACCAGCTGGAGCTCCAGGCAGAGCTGATGATTGCACAGCTCTTGTGGCTTCGGCCCTCTCCCTGCTTGTAGACAGCTCCCTTCCTCCAGCCTTCAGACTGCGCCCATCCCTCTTTTTTCCCCACCACTCTCTGTCCCTTTTGACAGCTCCCTCCCTCCAGCCTTCAGAACCTGCCTATCACATTTTTTCCTTCCCAGCTCATCCCTTTGCTTTGCCTTCCCTCAATAAACTGTTTGGCTTCTTCACTTTGCCTGTACTTTACTGTAAGTTGCACTTACCCAATTTTCAGGCCTTTCTTGGTATCTGAAGAACTTTTAATGAAGTATTCTTTAACAGAACATGATTTTTTCCATCATTTTCAAAAATGTTCTTACGCTCTCAAGAAAAAGCCATTTAGAAAGAATTTCATGGGAATCTTGGAATGCTTTGGGTGGGAAGGGATCCCAAAGCCCATGTCATTCCACCCCTACCATGGGCAGAGACATCTTCCACTATTCCATATAGCTCCCAGCCCTGTCCAACCTGACCTGGAACACTTCCCCCTCACAGGGAAGGATTTCTTCCCAATGTCCAATCCAACCCTGCCCTCTGTCAGTGGAAAGCCATTCCCTGTGTCCTGTCACTCCCTGCTTTTGTAAACAGTCTAGAGGAGGCCTGAGAGTGGCCCCAGTCCTTGTCTGCAGGCAGAGCAATGGTTCTGTGTGTGCTGAGGCCTTCAGAAAGTGAGGCAGAGCAGATGGGAGTCTGCAAAGGAGTGGCAAGTACATTAATTAGTCTTTGCTTCCCAGTTTCTTCCAACATCTTTGCAAAATAGCGACAATGAGTCATCCTGAAGGCTGGTCATTTTTCCTCTGGTTAAGAGTTCCCAGACTTTTGTGCGATGTGTTGGAAGCATGGATTTACTCCAGACCTTTTTTTATAGGCATCTAAGCTATCATTAATAAAAGTCAGGAAACCTTAACTAAAAGCCTTTTAAAATCAACTTAAAAAAAAAAATCTAATCAGTCAAGGTAAATATAAGGGGCCGTGTGGGTATGCGTATGGATATAAACCAAATCCTATTTCTTGTAGGCAGGATTTAAGTCATATTGTTGCAGTGCTGCATGGAAGACCTTCCAGTGACTTCAGAGAGGACAAGGATCTCAGATCCAGCACAACTTCTAGAGTGCACATCTGGCCAGTGGAAGAGAACAACTGTGACAAGGAATTCTGCAGGAAACCAATGAGTACAAAACTAAAGCATAGGAAACAGCAGAAAGGCAAGGAAAAGTTTTTAAAAGTGGATCTCTTTAACCTTAAATTCAATTTTATTTCTGTTTTTCAGTGTCTTTTACATGAGGAAGAAGGCAGTGCTGCTTTTGTCTCTACCTCTAAACTTCACGCTGTCTCTAGGCATATAGTACAGAACTTAGATTCCAGTAAATGAGTAAATTTACCACTTATAACACCAAAATTATGAAGTGGGAAGCTGAACTCCAGAAATACCAGCATGTCTGGTCTGATCAACTTAACAGCACACCCCAGGAGCACTTTCCTCTGGTTGTGTTGTATCCCACACAAGGAAGTCATGCAGTGAGAGGGTAGACTCAAACCCCAAAGTTTTGACTCCAAAAGAGGTATTATTCAGAGTTACTGGAGGACTTTTCTTGTATGTCACAGATGCAGCTCAGCTGGAAAACTCAAAAGAACTCTCAGCTTCTTGTCCCTGTAGAATTTGTTACAGAATCTGGCATCCTTCAGCATTCATGTGTGAAACCAATTAGGTTCAGCTGTTTGTGTTTGTTGGTGGAGCTGTTACCAGCCCTTGCCTCCACAGTGTGTGAGTTGTCAGCTCCACAGCAGCAAAACCAGTCAGCAGGATGAATAATCTGGGGAAATCCAAGTTATTGCACTGAAAGCATTTTCATTTTAATGTTTTGGCCTGGCAAATTGCTTATTCAGGCAATCCAAATTAACTAAAGCCTATAAAAGGGAATAAGAGTTGCAGACAAAGGCAAAGAGATGGGGACTTTGAGGGTGAACTATGATATTTGGTAATGTATTCACAACATGAATGTGATTGGGGACAGTCAGAAAAGGAAATGATAACAATTCCCATAAAATGGAGCACTTCCCCCACATGTAATATGTGATGGTTTTGTGTACCTAAGCACTCTGGACCCTCTGAGGTGACTGAGGAGATGGATTCAGCCTAAAGATCCTGGGAATGCAGCTTAGAATTAGAAGGAAGATAAGACACTGTGGACTCAGAGATCTCTTGGCAAGTTCATTAACTCACCAAAGGCTTGTCTTAAGTTTGAGACTGGGTTTAGAGCTGGATCCTTTGATTCTTGTTTTGGGTTTTTTATAAGTTTTAATTAGGTCTTGAGCACCTTGACAGTGTTGCAGCCATCCCTGAGAAACCCAGAGGGTTTCTGTGGCCAAAACAGAAACCCTCCGAGTCTAGCAATGCAGGGATCTCTCAAAGACTTTCATCTCAAACACTTTGCTGTGTTTGTGACACTGAAGGACCATGACGTGCCCTGCTGAAACCCCTGTGTCTTGCAGGGTCACCTGTGGCATCCTTGTGTCTGTCAGCCCAGTGGCATTTTGAGGAGTGAGCCAGTGGGGAGAAAAGCTGTCAGAGGTTCTGCTGGACAGTTTGTACCCATGGCAAGCCAGAGCAGCTCCTTGAACTGTTTTGGAGCTTGACTCATGCCAGGAGGGGACCTTTCTCTCAGCAGTTTCCCGACTGCCTTCTGTGCTCATTTGTTTTCCTTGCAGGGGTGGTTTGTGCTGCAGGGAGTGCAAGGAGAGTGCATTCATCCTGCCTCTGACACATCCCTGCCTTGCCCCTCCTGCTCCTGGAGAGCACAGCTGGCACAAACCCCTCCTTGAAGAGGTTAACCAAATGCATTGGATTCATTGCAGGATGGGGCTGGTAAGGAAATGCAGAGGTGTGCAGTGCCAAAGCCACCATGTGTATGCTCTTTCCATTGGGAACACTGACTCATGAAAGGGAATAAAAAGCTGTTATATTTCTGCATGATGAAAAAAACGGGCCTCAGTCATATCCCTCTTATGCATTCACACAGTCCCTGTCCAGTGAAGGCTTTCCCTGTTAGAGCTTCTGAAACCTGCCCTCTCTTGGTAGGAATTAAAATTATTTCAGCTGAAAAGAATTGGGTGTCACCTTGGATGGGCCTTCTCCTCACCCCTAGCCAGGGCCAAGCACTGATCTTGTGACTTTCTAAATACAGTCCAAATTATTTATTTGCTGTTATTTTCATTCAGCTGAGAAGAGTTTGGCCATGTCTCCCTTGGGTTGTGCTGTCAGCTGGCTGCTGATCAGTTATCCAAGGTATGCTTGGTAGAAAATGGAGAAAAGGCCCTTCCCAATAGCCATGGTTCCCACTTGTAATTCCTGCTTCAGGGACAGTGTGAGAAACCAGCAGAAGTAGATCAGATAATCAGAAGGCAAGGAAGCTTTGGAGAGGGTGGGAATATTCTCACAGTGTCCAGCATGAGGTGCAACAGTTAAGCACTGAATTTTATTGCGTGGTGTGTTACAGAGTGATTGTGATGTGGTGTTAGACCTTGTGCACTCTTCTTTCCAAGTAGATAAATTTTATACAAAAAAACCCTTGAGCCTCTAATTATTGCAGCTATGAAATGAGATGCACAGCTAAGTTTCAGTTTATATCACTGTGGCTATTGAGCCATGGTCTCAAACTACCTGAGATTTCTGCAAATGCCTCTTTATATTGCCTAAAACAGGAACAAATGCAATATAATTCAAGTTGACTGACAGATCTCAAACTGCCTTTGGTAGGAGCAGCATAATAAATGCAGAAGTTAAATAGGCTCTGTCTGGAGTTGGATCAATGATCCTTGTGGGTCCCTTCCAACTCAAGATATTCTATGATTAAGAAAGGAAGATAAGTATTTTGCTTTGCACTGAGGCTTAGACACAGCTCAAGTCATCACTGCTGCTTGTCCACACCCTCTCAGTTGATAACTGTGTGAGCTGTGCCTTAGCCAAAGCCTGTTCCTCATGTTTTGTGCACCCCAGGCTTGGATGCTCAGCTCCTGTGGTTTTTGCTGTCTTCTGCCAGGTTAAATCCATTTCTCTTTGTTCTGTCACCCCAGGCTCTTGGGAATAGTCTCTCTCCATCTTTCCTCCAGGTTCCTTTGGATACTGTAAGGCCACAGTTGTGTGTCTAATTGAGTGTCTGATCTGGGTGCTGTAAAGAGATGGCACTGTTGTTGTGGCAAGACTTGTCCTCTCAAGCAATACCTTCTAGGATTGCTTTTTTTAGGGGGAATCCAGAGGGATGTATAAGCAAGATTATGGTTATTTGGTGACTGCTGCATCTCTCTCAGTGTCCTGCTTGGGCCACTAAATTCAATTTTCGTGAGCTTAAGGCGTCCTAGTGAAAAAAACTTTTGTTGCTTGGATGGGACTTGGCTTTCTTTTCCATGTGCTCTGGGAATGTATCCTTGCCTTTCAGTTCAGTGTTCTGGAGAGATGAAGTTATCAGTGTGTGTAAATTTCTGGAGGCAGGGTGATTTCCTGCTCACAGTGGTAACAAAGTTAAAGGCCAGGAGCTCTGCTTAAATCTTTTTGTTATTAGCAGAATGTACTGTGGCCTCTGGCATCCCCTAATTCTGCTTCTCTGCAAAGTGATAGATGATTATGGTGATTATGGTAATTATGGTCATTAGGGTACCTGCCATTTGTGGGAGTGTGGAGGATCCTGGAGAAGAATGCAGCCTTTTAAAACTTGCAAACAATGCATCTGTTGTGTATTAATGGTTTGTTAAATTTATTGAGTGCTTTGGGACTGCTAAATGAAAGACCTTATATAAATGACAATTATTGTTACAGCTAGAGAAGGGCTTGCACAAAAGCAGCAGTTATCTGGGAATCTGGGAAACAAAGGTCTGGAGCTCACTGCCAACATC
This sequence comes from Erithacus rubecula, assembly GCF_903797595.1. NCBI lineage: Eukaryota > Metazoa > Chordata > Aves > Passeriformes > Muscicapidae > Erithacus > Erithacus rubecula. The sequence goes on along the minus strand of NC_136659.1, from coordinate 2,354,930 downwards.
TGCTACCACTTAAAACATACAACATGAGGCACTAATTTGGAGAGAGAGATTCTGCATCCCCTGAGCGTGGCAATGCTTTGGTGAGGTTCTTCATATCCTGAATGTGTTCTGCCCACCTTAACCCCTTGGGAAGGGACTCTCCCCTGGATTGTCACAGGGGTCTTGGGATACTCTGGTTACAAATCTGCTTGGAACACTGTTTCCTTCCTCAGGGAATTGGAAATAGGCAGTGATGTTTTTTACTCACGACCTCAGGTGTCCTCACAAACGTGGGCAGGACCTTGCTGCAGAGCAACAAGCAAAGTTTTCCAAGGCAGGGAAGGAAGTTTTCTATTTCTAGGAGCTCCTTCAAGCTCTTGGGTCTCAGCATGTGGAAAAATCCATTAATGTGTGGTCTTTGGCTCTGGCTGCATTGCTTCTGGAGCAGTGGGAAGATCCACCCCTCCATCTGAAGAGAAACTGGGAACCTTGCACCACCAATCTAGTGTCAGTCATCTACCCAGTGGCTTCAGAGGAGAGAGGAATAAAACCTGCTATCCCCCCTTGCTGATTGCCAAGGAGTGCTGCTGTGTCCTAGCAATTTCATGGATACTATTATGAATTCACTGACAAACTTCTTGGAGCCTTTCTGTGCTGCCACAACAGCACAGGCAACAGGGCAGGGCAATGACATTTATTTAATGCTTCTATTTCTGTTCCTCTTCTGGACCAATAAACTGTGAGCTGGCTTTTGACCAGCAGGTTTGCTCACAGTCATGAGGAGCAGGTAGTGGTGGCTGCTGAAGTTTGGTGTGTTGACTGAACTGAACTAAATTCTTCCCATAACAGCTAAAATGGATCACTTAGCCATTCTGGGAGCATATTCAGCTAAAAACAAAGCCCATGATTCAGTAAAACACTGTTTTATTTATCCTATTTTTAAAATATAATCCAGGGAGCTTCCAAATCTTGTTTTGATGGCTATTTTTTAGCTTTTTCTATTGTCTGCAACCAGAAGCTGTAGGAAGAGGCCAGAACAGCACCTCAGATGTGTGAGCAGCCCTTCCAGGGCACACAAGATCCAACCTGAGCTTTAGTTTTTCTATCAGGTCAATGAGTTTGCTTTTTGAAGATCTCCCATGTCATCACTAGGGGAAGAGAAGAGAGAACTCCACCTCACCCTCTTTGTCCTCTTTCAACTAGCCTCAAGTTCCATCTGCTGCAGTTGTGCCACCCATGGTCATAATGCTATTTTAACTCCATTTTATACATAAATACTTCATTATCCAGCAAACCCTTTTGTTAGTAGTTGTGAGGAAAAAAACCCAGGTTCTTCTGAGATCTCTTTTCTTTAGCACCTCAACTACAAATGGAGGCAAAAAAAGGAGAAGCAGTGAAGGAGTGCTTTCACTCCTGTTTGATCTTCCCTGCTCTCAGGACATTTTTGTTGCTCTTTCCACTCTGTAGAGATGAATATTTCCTTCAACATCTGCCCTTTCCTGAACCCATCCCCACAAAGGCCAGTGGTTTGTCAGCACACTTGCATTAATAATAATTTGGCTGAGAGCAGTGCCCTGTGTGTTGCTGGAAAAAGCAGCCCTGAAGCCTTGGGTTTCTCAGACTGCTCAAGGATAAGAAATTATAGAAATTATAACAATGATTAAACACCTGAAGGGTTCGTGAGAGACGTGTTGTTTTGCTGAAAGCATTTTCAAAGAGGTGTTGCCTTCTTGGACCAAGAGTCTCTTCTATTTTGTTTTGCACGAACTACCCTATATAACTGTGGTGTTTCTTTAAGTAAAGCTCTCTTTCTGCTTCTCCTTTACACAATTTGCATTATCCTTTCCACAGCTCCTACAGCCAAAATGCAGCACCTATGCTCAGGACAGCTGGGGTTGCTCTTGCACTTTCTTTCCCAGAGTATAAGAAGGAAGATTGCCTCCACAGCAGCCCTGCATAGCTCAGGAGAAAGTGGAGAATGGAATGCCAAAGATCAGTTGGTTCCCAGACAATATAATGGTGGCAGGAGCTGTAATTTCCACAGTGGTTCTGGTTTTGACCATGAGTCTTTCTGCTTGCGTGCTGGACTGGGAGAGTGGAAATATTAATTTGAGCATGGAAGGTTCATCCCTTTGCCAGTGGCTCAGGAGAATGGAGAACTGGTATTTGTCTATGGATGTGAACTCTGGTTTTGCAGAGATCTTGTTTCTTTACAAAGCAGCAGATACATATTTCCTTCCAAAGGCATGCAAGACCTTTTCACTCAGGATTTGCCTATGTTTTCATAGACTCTGAAATCTGATTACATCTCAGATCACGCTCAGTAGTTCATATTCGCAATCCAAACTGTTTGGTTTCACTACTTCATGTTCTACTCTGCAAAGTTGTTGATGCTTAATGGGTTAACTCCCTTAGTTAATGAGGAAACTGAGTTTTTTTCTTCCTAGTCTTCAAGTTTCCCCTTAGGAACAATTCAAGCTGACACTGCAGAGTGTTATTTTAAACATTTTAAACATTTCAGTAGTGTTTGATACTGCTGAGAGTCTGATTAAAATTTTGATGTGCTCATCCTCAGGTTGTCTGTGCAAGAGGGAAGTGCCTAGGCTGGATTTGAGGCAGATGGATTAAAATCTTGGCTCTGTGCAGAGCACATGGAGCATCTTCCTTGCATTCCCTATCAGTGAAACTGAGGACAAGCACCAGTGTGGTTGGAAAAGATCATTCCCAGTGTTGGACTGAGTAGGTGTGCAGATACAAGAGCCCCTGATGTCAGGGAGAGAGAAATCCTGTGCTGCTGCAGCTCAATTTGCACTCCAGTTTTTTTGGTTGTGATCTCCCAGGCACGGCTACTGTTGAATTTGCCCCTTGAGACATTCAGCATATCCATATTGGGGATTGTATTTGGAACTAGAGAGAAAACACAATGCTAGTGTATTTTATGCCCTCTTGGATCAAGAGCTGGATGAATTTTCTGTCTTCCCCTGCAGTAGTTTCAGGAAATGTTGTTTTGTTCCTGGTGATGCTCCATCAGAGCTGCTCTCAGGAGATGCTCTGGCTGACACACAGCTCCAGCCTTGGAGCCTGCTCCAGGAACATTCCTGCCAAATGCCTGGCCACTGAGTCCCTGCTTCCCAGCACCAGCAACTGGCTCCTTGCAAGGTGGGAAACTGCTGGGGGAGGGAAGCATTTCATGAATCACAACTTCCACGCCTTTGCATACCCACCAATTCCCAGCCAAAATACTTCCACCCTTATTCACACCAGATCCCACCTTTACTCCAGAATCTTTTCCATCTGTCCTGCAGGCTGCTGTGCAAAAGGGAGATGAGAGAATCCAGGGCTTCTCTGACAAGACAGAGAGCTGAGTTGGAGCAATAAATGTGTGTGCCTGCATCCACAGGCTCCTGTTCTCCCCTATTCCTGCTGCCACTGCCATCACCAGCACGGGTGACAGCAGGAAAAGAATGGATTTACCAGTCCATCTGCTGTAGGAATATCTTGCAGCTGGACAAGAAGCAGTCTCAATTTCTAAGTGGGTGCCTTCAGAAGCTTTCTCAGCTCTGAGAGCTTCCAGAGGGACTCTGCTCACTTTTCATGGGATGTGTATTTCATAATAGGCCAGGGAAGATATTTCTTCTGAATTTTAAACCAGTGGCAGGGATTTCCTGCAGTGTGGACTGTTTTAAGCACCTAAAAGCATGTGCTGACTGGTGTAGGACACTAAAATGGCTTGGTTGGGAGGACCAAGGACTCCCACCTTGGTTTGGGTGGGAGTATCAGGCAACACTCAAAGCTTTTGTGCTCTTGGGGTATTAGCAGTGCCTGGAAGGGCAAAGATAGTGATTTTCTTAATGGTGAATGCAAACCACCCTGCTGCTGGAACATTAATCATGAAGGTACAGGCAGTGATTGCCATTTCTACCATATGCTGGGATGGTAAAAGTGGTGTTCTCTTCCTCTTTCTTTCCCCATATCTATGAAATATGGATTGCCTGTTTCTCTATTGCCTGTTTATCTTCCTAGATGTAATGCAAGGATATTTATCCCATATTCTTTGAGTTGGTGTTTCAATACCCAGTGAAATGGATAGGCATTAAGATGCCAAATCCCACTGGGCTCATCTCGTCCTCAAAGAGATTCCCAGGGGCTGGATCTGCTCCACCAAATTAGTATTTCAATATGAATAGAGCCCCTTGAGCCAGCTGAGGATGCTGAAGGTTGGCAGGAGTGGCCGCAGCTGGCTCAGGGTTTGAGGAGGAAATGCCAGGCAGGAGTTTGTCACTGTGTAATTGACATTCTTAGCTCCACCCTGCTCCCCATCCTCCTGCTAAAGCTTTCCATGGAAAATGTAGCTGCCATTGGCTCTGCTTGAGGCTCTAGGCATTGAGGCAGCTTTCATTTGTGCTGTTCAGGTCTTTAAAAAAGCACAGCAGGGACTAAACCCCCAGTGAGGTCACAGTCTGAGTAGTGACTGATGGAGGAAAAGTTGGCCTTGTCCCCCAAAATGGTGATTATTACTGTCTTTATAGTCATGTCTGGGGTGTTCAGGTTACAGAGAGGGGGTGACTCAGCTCTATCAACATCTGAGTTGCCTTAGAGCATTGTGTGTCTTCATTAACCACCTAAGGCACAAGGAGTCAAAATACTTCTTTTTACTTTTTTTTTTTTTTCGTCTCTGTGATAAGATTTCAAAGAGTTGGTCCAGCCAGAGGTAGGCCTTCAACACCTGCAGGTTGACACCAGGTATCTGTGTCAGAGCTAGAAATAAATGCCATGTCTCCAAAGACTTGATCTCATCACTGCAAGAGAGTTAGAGGTGCTTTTCCCTTATGTTATGTGAAAAGAAGGTTAGGCTGGAGTGTCTGCCTTGGCAGACACTGTTTTTCCTTTTCCAGGGAATGAGGGGAAGGGATTCACTCCTTCCAGTGGCAGTGAGAATTGCCTTTGTGTTCAAGTCCATAAACTGCAAGAGATGAAGCTGAACATTATATACAGATTAGAAATGTAGCTTTGCCCAGGAGCTAAATATGCAGGAAAAAGAATCAGTGCCTTGGCAGCAGACACACACCAAGTTCTTACGTTGGGCGTGGGATTAAAGCCTCTCCTTATGGCCATTGCAGGGAAATCTTTGAGACTGTCTTCCAGTGATTGTAGGAGTTTTCCTGGGAAATGGGTGCCATGGGGGAATGCTGCAGCATTTCTGTAAACCAGACCAGCTGCTTATTAGCCTTAAAACTCCACTCCCCAAGCTGAAGGTGTTCCACTGTTCCAGGAGGAGTCGTGCACTTGAATCAGAAAGCTTGAAGCACTCTCTTGTTCTTTGGGTTTTTTATGTCTGGGAGAAAAAGACACTTTTTTTTTTTTTTTTTCTCTTCACTATGTTAGGGTGGGGAAGAGGTTTTTTTAACAAGAATGAAAAAGATGAGCTGTAACTTTTTTCTGTTTGGAATCTGAGGGGGTAGAAATCACACCTCTAAAAAAAAAAAGGAGTGAAGAATTTTATTGGACCTGTTGAGGACATAAAAAATGTCTTATATTTCAGTTCAGCTTCAACAGCTGATCTTGGAAAAGAAAATTAGTAGAAGAAAGAAACATTGTTTTAAATAAAACCACTTCAAGTTCTAAACTTGGAACTTTTCCCTTGAAAAATGTTACAGCAAAACATTTTGTGAAATTTGAAACTTAAAACTCATATGGAGTCACTCTTTCCTATGAGTATTTTCATTTTCAACGAGGTCTCTATTTGCTGCTGTGCTCTAGTGAAATATTCTTAAATAACACATGCCCCTAAAAAAGTGTCTCTTCTCTGCATTCAAATCAACTGTTGTTCAAAGAACCTTTTCTGTGAAGGAAGAAGATGTGTCAAGGTGTGTTTGCAACAAGGAGAACCTGAAGTTCAAAGATACATTGTCAGTCATTGTGATTGGCTGGCTGGTGCTGGAAGATGGAGAGAATTTTTGAAAGGCACAGAGCAATAGAAAGAGAGAGTGTTCAGATATTGGAAAGAAATTCTTCCCTGTGAGGGTAGGTAGGCCCTGGCACAGGGTGCCCAGAGAAGCTGTGGCTGCCCCTGGATCCCTGGAAGTGTCCCAGGCCAGGCTGGACAGAGCATGGAGCAACCTGGCCTAGTGGAAGGGGGTGAGGCTGGATGGGCTTTAAGGCCCCTCCAACCCAAACCATTCTGTGATTCTGTGATCTCCCATCATCTGAGAGACCTTCCTGTGCCTTTTAAGACTATTCTCCAAAGAGCTCTGCTGCATGTCAGCCTCAGGTAGTTTCAGAGGCTGACAGGGAGCAGATGGTAAAAAGACCTGCCCATGCCTTAAGCCCGTGGCTGAAATGATGATGTGCTGGAGAGACGCCTGCACAGGGAGCAGGACTTGTTGGGAGACGGCTGTGCTGGAATCTCAGCCACACTCCATCCTCTCTCCACCTGGGAATGGCACAAGGTTCAGCCATGCCCCGACCTGGCCTCCAGGCTGAAGCCTCTGCAGGTGTTAAAGACATCAACTGCCCACCCTCCTCCTGGTGTTTTCCCATCTGCCTGTGTTTAGCAGCTCATATTTTTCAAGCTGCAGGATGGGTGTGAAGAGTAATGGGGCATTGCTGGGGCACCCAGGGACCTCAAAAACCCAGCACTGGGGCTGGGCAGTGCTGGAATCTTCCAAGGTATGGGCTTGGGAGTGACAACTCCAATGACATTCAGGGGGAAATGCACAGCAAACCCTCCAGGCTTATGTCAGTGGAGCAGCAGGAAAAACAGTGATTTCTTCCAAGAGACCTTCAGTCCAAAATGCTTTCTCTGTGCCTTTTTCTCAAATGCAGAAAGGCATTCTCCAGGGAAAATGGTTTTCCTCCCAAAAGCCACAGAGGTTTCCCAGGGAAGGTGGAGGGGTGGGTGACAGCCAGGTTTTGGGGGTGTTTGTAAAGGGGCAAACATTGTGCTTCATTAAGGGTTGGGCATGTGCTTAAATCCAGGTGATTTTCATCTCCTGCTGTGCCCTTTCCCTGCAGGTGAAGGCTCATTGTGCCAGTGAGTCCTTTGGAAAATCTGTTGGGATTGTGTAATAGAATCCCAGGATGGTTTGGGGTGGAAGGGACCTCAAAGCTCCTCTTGTTCTATGGCAGAGACACTTTGTGCTAGATCAGGTTTCTCCAAGCCCTGTCCAACCTGGCCTGGAACACTTGCAGAGGTGGGGAAAAGAACAGGATGAAATGGCAATAATCAATATATATTCCCTAGCAGGGCTTCCAAAAGCCATCAGTGCACTCCAGCTTTCCAAGGGTGTTTTCCAGCCCTTTGGAGGGCAGCTGGGGCAGACACAAGGGCTGTGAAAACCCAGCTCTAGAAATGTGCTTCAAAAGGACAAAGCAAAACTTAATTAAGGCCGGCTGGAAGAACTTGTTTCTTCCAGCAAAAGCTCCTCTCATGCAAAACAGATCTTTCATCACAATGGGAAGATCATCAGGAATTTTAGAAGCAAGGGAGATGCTGTCATCTGAAACGTGTTCTCGAAAAAAAAAAACCAAAACCAATGCTCCTTTGGGGGCTTTGAAGGGATGTGGTCATTTACTCATTTGGATGTCAACAGAACACTTTTTGTCCAGAAAACTGCTCTAGGAATGGAGCTTTTCCAGGCGTGGTGGGGTGATGGATGGATGTTTTGTATGAAAATCACTGAAAATTTGGAGATGAATTTAAATTGGAGACCTCAAGTGCTGCACAGCAGTTGATCAACTCACCCTCGTGCTTTCAAGCCCACAACCTCCAATAACCTAATCAAGATAATTTTTAGGCATATACTGGATATATTTTAAATGTATATTGCTGGTTCTATGGAATTTAACAAATATATTCCTCCTGCTCCTCTGCCTTCCTTCCCACAGACGGCATTGTAACAGCTTGAGTGATGTTGCTTTTATGATGCACAAGCCATTTTCCTAAACAGCAGGACAAAAGTTTGTTCAGGCAGGAATTTCATTAACTTTAAATCCTTGTTACAATTAGAGGCATCGGGCTTGGCATGTGGGAATAATGGGTTCCAGGGCCTGGAATTTCCATTAGTTTCCATCCAGTTTGTTTAAAAATCGTTGGATGGATTATAAAAGGCCACAAAACAATGAAAGTACTGTTGTTTCATATTGTTTGCTGCTGCATCCATATGTTTGGTGTTCCAGGGTTTCCTAGGAGACCTTTGGGATGCCACAGAGGGAAATGCATCTCGTAAAGCAATTCCTAAATCTTGCTCTGTCCTCATAAAAGCAAATTGCGAGTCTGTGTGGATGGGATGAAGCAGTGGGAAGTTTCTGATGGAGCTGATGATGTTGGTGAGGAGTTTTGTCTGCAGTGCAAACCAGGAGCATTTGCAGAGGGGAAACTGAGGCACAGCACACCTGGTGTCCTGCAGTGCCAAACCAACCCAAACATGGGATCAACACATTTTTCCCAGCCCCAAGCCAATGTTTTCCACGTTTTTCACCCAGATCCCTCACGAGAGATGCCCATTACTGAGAGATACCTGCACCTCTTTGCCCCAGCTCTGCACATCCTATGGGAGGAAGGTGATGGGGACCACTGGTTGGCTCTGTGCCTCCCAGCTGGCTCTCACCCATGGGATGTTCCTTAAAAAAAAAGCTCCCCCTAAATCAGATTTGCTCCCAGCCCATGTTTATAGAGAGGGAAGCACAGCATCTCACAAAGGCTGTGTTGCCAGATCCCTCTTGCTGGCCCTGCTCTGCTCCCCAGCCTTTTTAGGGATCCCTCCTCCATGGTGAGCGTAAATTGGAGCAGGCTCCAAAAGAAAAAGCTTTGTCCTATGGTCTCCAGCATTCCTGAGGTGGGGAATGCCTCCTACTGGAAATAACTGGCTAATAAAAGCACAGTGTTCTTACAGAATAAACAGCTCTGCTGCTTAAATTAAATAGGGATGTGAAATATGGAGGTGCTGGGTGCATCCCAAAATATCCCCCTGGAGAGGAGCTCCCAGAGGGGACCCTCTAAGCAGGGGGACTGCTGTGTCCCCCTGCCCCAGCCCTCTGGGAAGGGTGGAAGCACTTGCAAGGCAGTTTCAGCTCAGCTTTTGATGGGAAAAAGTCCCCATTCAGAGCATTGAAGTGCTGGGAACTGCAAAGGAAAGGGTGTGGAGAGGGAGGAGAGTGGGATGGGGACTCATCTTGAAATGTGTACGAGCCATGCTAATTGCCTGGCAAGCTTTTACTCAGTGTTCCAGGGATTCTTTTTCAGCTGGCTCTGCCAGTGTTAGACTTTCTGAGCCATAGGCAGATGTGCAAAGGGAATTACTCACAGTGCCCCTTGCCCAGCTGTCTGCAAACAGCTCCTGCAGCCACAGCAGCTTCACATCTGTCTAATGATGAGGAGCACACTCTTGGACCTTTATTAATCTCCTTCTAAATCCCTTTGTTCCTCATCCTCACCTTACTCCATTGATGCATCTGATGATGCTCAGTCCATGTAGGAACTGTGCAGAAAGGAGATTATTTATTGATTACTGATCATTTAAATTGTGCCGCATTCAATGCCACAAAAACCTGTAAAAAAAACTAAGTTCTGGAGAAAAAATCAGAAGGAAGTGAAGGGATGGCTGTGCATTGTCAGCACCAAGGATGCTCCTGCATCAAGGGGTGTTCCCACAGTCCCAGCAACTTCATAGAATCCGAGACTGGTTCAGATTGGAAGGGACCTTAACGATCACCCAGTGCCACCCCTGCCACAGGCAGGGACGCCTTCCACTAGCCCAGGTTGCTCCAAGCCCTGTCCATCCCAGCCTTGGACACTTCCAGGGATCCAGAGGCAGCCACAGCTGCTCTGGGAATTCCATTCCAGAGCCTCCCCACACTCACAGGGAACAATTCCTTCCCAATATCCCACCTAACCCTGTTTTCAGGCAGTGGGAAGCCATTCCCCTTTGCCCTGGCACTTCAAGCTTGTGGAGCCACATCCTGGTTCTGCCAGAGAGTCTGCCCAGCTCATGGACTCCACCTTTTCCTTTTGCTCTCCTTCATCTTTTCTTTCCTGAGAAAACATCATTTTCCATAAACTCATGGTCTCACCAAGGGCCAACTGGCCATCCCATCCTTCCCAGGAGAAATAACAAAGGAGTGAAATCTGATTGTGCCAGAGATAAAGGTACATGCAAATATTTCCAGTTTTGAGGGGCAGATTTGCATTTGCCTAAGATATTGTAAAAGATATTGCAGAAAACAAGGAAAATTTCCCAGCTGAGCACCCAAAATACAACCCCAGAGCTGAGCAGGTCAGGAGGAGTTTTGTCTCACACCCCATTCCTCTTAACAGGCAAAGACCTGCTGGGGTTGATGGAAAAGTTGCTTTTCAGCTAAACAAAATCTCTTCCAGAGTGAGTTTTCACTCCCTGAGATACAAAATACTTAGAAAAATGTATGAAGTTTGTTATGAATCTGAACTGTGTCTAATGAAAATCTTTTGCTCTCCTCTCACAGCCAGCGAGGACCATTGCCTCAGGCAAGGGAGGATGGCTGGGATGTGTGAGGAAGAGATCCCACCCTTCTGCACCCAGGAGCCCAGTGAAAATCCTGTTGGATCATGGTGAAAAACATGTTTTTTCCCATTAGTGGCAGGTATCTGTCCCTTTCTTTCTTGGATTTCCTTTCTTCGGGGTTTTCCATGGAAATAAAAGTGGCAGAGGAGGGGAAGAGAATGGATTTGAGGGTTTTACCTGGGAAATGAGGTCTGGAGCGAATTTTGGAGACCAAACTGAGAGAGGGTAGCTTCCAGATCCTGCTGGCCACAACCCTTCCCTGCCACTTGTTTGATCCCCATCCCAACTTCCCCCTGGAGGTGACAGACCCCCACCAGCAAGGGACCAGAGTAGGACCCTCTCATGACCAGCACAGTCTGGAATAGCAGGAATATCAGCACTTCCCACCAAGCATAACCAAGCTGGAAGAAAAGACCCTGCAAAATTATCAAGGGGTGTGGGCACTTTGAAATTCCTTGGGGAGTGGGGCACTGGGAACATCCTCTCCCAGTGTAGGAAGACACCAAACCATGGGAAGCAACCCCTCCATCCCAAGGGCTCAGATAGCCTGGGGTGTGCCTGCCTGTGCCATGACATATTTATTCTGTGTGGCATCCTTGATTGCTTTTCCAACTTGTTTTTTCCCCCTCCTCTTCTTTTATATCCACTTCTCTTCCTTTTCAGACCCGCCTTATTCTGGGAATTATGGGAAAAATGCGGCAAAAATCCGGAAGGTGTTTTTAACTTTGTTTTTGAAGAACTTCTCTCCTTGCCATCCTGCTGACAGAGATCCATTTAGGGTTCTGTGATTCTATGAGAATTTATAGCAATGTGTGGGGTGCAGCATTGCACTGGCTCCTTCCAAATTCAGAGAGATCCAGGATCTGGGCTAATGATTCCAATAAACCCTGGGAGTTATTCTGGAATTTTCTGCTTTATACCATGCAGATTTGAGCCAATCCTTGGAAATCAAAGAGCAAAGAAGCAACACATTTCCTCTTCTAGTCTCACCAAAGTATCTCCTCAGAAGGAGCTTCACAGAATCATTAAGGCTGGAAAAGTCCATCCTGTGACCGATGCCTGCTTTGTCACCCAGCCCAGAGCACTGAGTGCCACATCCAGGCATTCCTTGGACACCTCCAGTGATGGTGTCCTGGTTTGAAGGACAGGTGTCTGCCCATAAAGGCAGAAGCTTCTCTTTGAAATTGAGAATGTAAAGCCCATCCCTCCAAATTATTATAATTTTGAAATTAAGGGTCTCTCAGGCAAAGATATGGGAATTAGAAATAACCGTTTTAACCAGGAAAATTAAAATAGAAATGCAGTATTAGAAAGAACAATCCCCAAACACTGACAGAGTCAGAATCCAAGCTGACACCTGTCAGTCAGTCAGGGTGTTGGCAGCAGTCCCATTCAATGGTGGCTGCATCCTCCTGCAGGGACAGATGTGGTTCAGCTGGAGCAGTGCTCCTGTAGAAGGTGCAGTTTTCCTCTGAAGGTCCCGGGATGATGTGGGAAGGTCTGGCTTTCCTCTGGAATCCAGTGGAAAGAAAGTATTTTGCTGTCCAAAATCTCAGTTTTTATCTGGGTAGGAAAGGCTTGGCTGCTCCCCCTGGCTGGAGCATCTCCCAGTGGGATGATGTAATTTTATCAGTCCCACAGTGGCACTGAATGGGCCAGCAGCAGATGATATCTTCCTGGAGGGAGGATGGGCTGTGGAAAGATAAAGATGATTGCTCCAGCTGGTTTAAAGCTGGCCCATTAGCAGATAATATGTGCCAGGAGATCAGGGTCACTGCCCCACCCGGCTCAACAGATGGACAGAACACACATTGCTGGCCACATCAACCCAACATAGATGGGCATTCCAGCACCTCCATGGGTAGTCCCTTCCACTGCCTGACCACCCTTTCCACAAAGATATTCCTCCGGATGTCCAACCTGAACCTCCTCTGGAACAGCTTGAGGTAGTTCTGTGTTGTCTCTGCTTACCTGGAGAAGTGGCCAACCTGCCTGGCTACAATCCTCAGCCTCTGGGCCAGGATGCTTGTGTGGGATGCAGAGAGGATGCGCAGGGATTCCTCACCCCACGCAGAACTGGAAGTGTCCCCTCTTTGGAGGGGGGACACAGGGGTCCCGTGCTGCAGCCCGGCTCCCTCCCTGCATCCCGGAACAGCTGGATGGAGAGCCCAGCTGTTGGCAGGCTGTTGGCGGGACAAAGAGGCCATTGCGACGGGCACTTGCAGTGATGGGCGAGCCAAAGCCCGTCGGGGCCGTGAAATCCGATTTGTGTCCCAGCACCGGGGAAGGGATCGGGAAGGGACCCCGGCAGCAGGGACGGGACGGGAGCGCGCTGGGACAGCGGGGAGGGACAGGTGGCCGCGGGCTGGGAACAAGGAGCAGAACGAGGAGCTGCAGACACAAGATCCTCTTTGTTTGGATGTTATAAAGTACAAGAGTGGCTGCGGGAGAGGTCTCGGCGCAGCTGCCTGAACTCCTTCCCTCCCGGAGATCAAAGCCCGCCTTTCTGATTGCGGCTTTTATTGTGCTCGCCCGAGCACTCGCCCGCTGTCCCGGTGGCTTTGGCGAGGGACAGGTGTTTTTTAACACGCGTGCCATCACGGGAGATTAGCGGATTTAAAAGCGTGCCCCGGGAGACACGGCGATGCGTCGTGCTCCTGTTGAAAGGAGGGATGCTGAGCCGCGCAGGGAGGTTTCTGCAGGAGCCTCTGCCTCCCTGGCACAGGAGAGGAGCTCCCCCCGCCAGCCCCAGCACAACCTGGGAGGCCAAAGGAGGAAGCCCTGTGAGCCCTGTGCTTCCCATCCTGCTGAGAAGGGCACTGGCTGCAGAGGGGCTCCTGCTCAGGGATGCTCCATCCTGCAAATGCCCCAGCTGGACCGGGGATTTCTCACTCCATCCCTCAAATGCTCCTTACTGCACTAGAGACCCTCCCCAGTTCATACCTCTGAAAATCCCTGTTGGACATGGGACCCACCTGCTCCATTCCTCAAATGCCTCAGCTGGAGCAGGATCCCTCCATCCCCCAATCAGCCCGTGCTTGAGGGAACAATCAAGAGAAGAGCTGCTACGTTGTTCAAAGGTACCAAAGCTCTTTGCCACAGAGGAATAAAATATGTGAAGAGCAAGAACTGCTGGCCCAGGAGCCAGGGAGGGGACAGAAACTTGGCTGAGGATCCTGGAGAACAAAGCAAAAACAGGAAAATGCACAGACAAGCCTGGAAAGTCATAAAAACAAAGTTTAGGTTAAATACACAGAGGGTCTCTTATCCCCTTGGCTGGTTAAGAAAGGGCAACCTTTGTCTCCAGAGTCTCCGGCAGAAGCCATTGCTCCTGATTACTCACAGGGAAGACAAGAGGAGGGGGATGGAGGTGTCCAGGGTGGGCAGAAAGGAGCTCAGCCACCCCCAGATCTCGGCTCTGGGGCAGATTTGCTCCGGAGCAGCAGGGTGGACAACCCTCATCACTTGCTGCCACTCTGGTCGCTTTTTGGTCTTCTGCACATCCTCCAAGCTCATCAGCCTCTCTGATTTAGGGGTGTTTTTGCCTTTATTTTGTAGAATCACAGAATTATGGGATGGTTTGGAAGGAACCTTAAAGCCCATCCAATTCCCATCCCCTGCCATGGGCAGGGACACCTTCCATTACCCCAGGGTGCTCCAAGCCCCATCCAAATCTGGCCTTGGACACTCCCAGGAATCCAGGGGCAGTCACAGCTTCTTTGGGCACCCTGTGCCAGGTATTTATACCACCATGCTGGAGGATAAACCTGTGGAAGTGACACATCTGGTTTGAGCTGAAAATTCAAGGATGAGGGCACCAAAAAAAAAAAAAAAAAAAAAAAAAAAAAAAAAGAAAAAGGGAAAACATAATATCCCAGCTAGCTTCTTGTTTATTGGAGTTTAAACCAACGCCCCTCTGGAAATGCAATAGATTACAAAGCTTGTTTGGGGCAAAAGCAATGATGATTTTCTATTGGCTGCTCACTGTTTCCTTTGATGGGCTCAGCTCCTAAAAACGAGGCGTTTTCCCTTTGATGTCATGGAAGGAAATAATGTGTTTGGGTCCAGCTTTTTCTCAGATCAGCCCAGCTAGTGCCAATCAGGCTGTTGAGGGAATGGGAAGGGTGTGGAGAGGTTCAGCGTGACCCTTTAGCACCATTCTCTTTAACTTTCACATCAAATTACTGTCCTATTGTTCCATATCGCCCTGTTGCATCTTAATTTCCCCATCATGAGTCTTTTGTTCCCTTACAAGCTTTGCAAGCAGATGAGAAAGGGAAACCACTTGCAATCATCTTTCCAGAGGGTACCTCCAGATCACAGGCAGCAGCACATGGAAACGACTGGGAAAATGAATCCCTGTCACCAAATCTCTGCTAATTTTTCTCGGAAATGCCTTGGTATTGCTTTGAAAGCTGCTTGGACTGTCCAGGATGGCAGAACTGGGATCCATTTCCCTCCCTGCTTTAAAATTCATGCAAAGCACAACCGGGTTGCTGCGATTTTCCTGCCATCATCACCAGGAGCTGAATAAAAATCACATTACATTTATTTTACACTTCTGCAGCAGCTGGCAGCCATGTCTTTAAGTGCTTTCCGAGCCTGTGGGCCAAAGAAAAATCAGGATGCTGTCAAGTCAAGGAGCCCTACCGTTAATTTAACGTGGTTAGCTTTGCCAGTGGGATAGATTTTCCAACGTGCTCAGCTGTTTTATGAGTCTGGCCTCTTCTTTCGGTGTCTGAATTGAGGAGAAACTCCTGAGTGAAATAAATGACCCTGTGGTTTTCTCGGATGCTGGCTCAGGCAGTCTCCATCACTGTCCAGATATTCTGGATGATGCCACCATGCTGAGGCCAGGCTCCAAACAACCCCAGGAACTTCTTCCAAACCTCTCAGATTTATAACAACCCTGAAAATGCAACAAATTTGCTGCATTGTATCTTGGTGACTCGAAAGAAGTGTATTTCCCTTCTGGCATGTTTCCTCCCTGGAAATGTTAGCAGAGCCTTCAACAGCTTTGGAAAACTGGGGAAGAAAGACAGGGGAGGATGCAGCACATGCTTGCAAAAGCTTCCTCTATTGTTCAAAAAAAAAAAAAAAAAAAAAAAAAAAAAAAAAAAAAAAAAAAAGACAAGTAAAACTAAACATTTTTTTAAAAGCCGAATTTCCCCCACATAGAAGGAATCTCTCAGGTGAGAAGGACAGTGGGATGTTTGGATGCCCAGCTTCCTTGGATTTTTAGGCAGTTTCTCTTGCAGCTAGTGCCCTCTTGAGGAAACCTCTCCACCATTCCATTTTTACGGGATTTTTTTCCCCCAAAACGAAATGATCTCCCTGCAGGGAGCAGGAGCATAATGAGGAGCTGCGATTCTGCCCAGGCCCAACACAGCCAGCAGTGCCAGCGATCAGCTCATGCCTTCCCCCCTGGACCCACCAGGAAGGAGGATGGCATCGGGATGTGGGATTGCAACGCCCCCCGGGAGAAGAATCCTTCCCAAACCAAAGAGTTCCCGGCGGCAATCCGGGATGCTCTGAGCGAAGCTTCCGCCACCGGCATCGTCACAAGCTGCCGTCCGCTTTGCTCCCCTCCTCGCCTCCCGAAAAGGCGAGATAATTGGGAATGGGGGCAAAAGGTGAGGACAGCGCTCCTCTCAGATGTCCCAATGTCAAAGCGACGCCGGCGCAGAGCTGGCGGCAACAAAGGGCGGTGGGGATCGAAGCGGCTGGCGGGGACTTTTCCTTGGAAAAGTGATGCCCGAGCCGGCGGAGCGGCACTGCCACCGCCTGGAGCCCTTCTCCAAGATGCTGTGCCTCGGGGGAATCCCAAAGCCAGCACACGGACACACCATAGGTTTGTTTTTCCGCCGCCAAAGCTCCCCCGGAGCAGGGGGAGTCCATGGCGAAGGCATCAGGATTTACACCACTCTTGGGTTTATTCCGCCCCAAAAGTGTGGAGAACGCACGAGTTTTGCACCCAGGTGGTGCAGCTCTTGAGCACGGGAAAGCTCCAAAAATGGTTTGGGGGGTGATTTTTAAAAGCAAACTTTTGCAGAAAATGAGCCCCTCGGGTTGATTTCACCCTGAAAATAAGAATTTACATCTGCGGCCCCAGTAATGACATCGATTTGGAGATAATCTCGCCATTTCCCATCACTTGCTACGCCTCAAACTGGGCTGTAAACATGCCCAACCCCAATCCAAGCCATAAACAGGGCTCCTGAGCCTAATTCTGGGAAAATTCTGGGTGGTCCTGGTGCCGGATGGGACCTCACTGGGGATGGGGAGCCACGGGAAGGACACGGCCGAGGGCTGGTCCCGCCTCTAAAATAGCACCTGCGCTGTTCAATGCAGTTTTGGCGTATTGTGGGCTCTTTTACAGGATAGAAGCAGGGATACAGGGGCTGGATATATATTGAATATTTATCGGAGCTGTGCCAGGGGAGGTTTAGGCTGGGTGCTGGGCGAAGGGCGAGCTCTGAACAGGCTCCCCAGGGAATGGTCGCATTTGGACAATGCTCTCAGGGATGCAAAGAGTGGGATTGTTGGGGTGCCTGTGCAGGTCCGAGGTTTGGACTTGATCCTTGCGGGTCAGCTCAGGATATTCCATGATCCTATGAGCTGTCTCGTTTCTCTGCAGGCAGGGGATTTGACAGAGAACAAAGATAAAGAAACCCAGCTAAACTGGGTAAAACTACTTCTACAGCCCACCAGAAACTGGAGCAGAGCTGCAAAGGCACTTCTTGTCCCTAAAGGACATCCCTTATGGACATGCAATGCGCAATAAGGGATGGAGGGCGCCCGTCTCACGCATCCCGCGACACGCGACAAACACGGAGAGAAAACCGAACGTGCCTGCACGCCGAGCACACTCAGGTCTTTTTATGAGGCCGAAACTTTGCTTATGACGAAGAAAATAGAGGGATTGAAAGGCGCTTTCATCACCGCCACCCTCAAAAAGCGCGCGCCGCCCTCAGCCCCTCACGGGCGGTGTCCACGCCCCCGGCCTTGGCCACGCCCCCAGATCCTCCAGGAGCACAGAGAGGCGGCCTTGGCCACGCCCCCAGATCCTCCAGGAGCACAGAGAGGCGGCCTTGGCCACGCCCCCAGATCCTCCAGGAGCACAGAGAGGCGGCCTTGGCCACGCCCCCAGATCCTCCAGGAGCACAGAGAGGCGGGCGGAAAGCGCCGAAGGGGAAATGGCGGCGCCGGACGTGAGGTCAGAGCGCGGGCGCCTGATGCGGGCGGGCGGCGCCGTGAGGGAAGATGCCGGTGGCGGTGATGGCCGAGAGCTCCGTGAGCTTCAGGCGGCTCCTGGAGCAATGCGAGCCGCAGGAGCTGGAGGTGCCGCGGGGCGGGAGGGGTCTGCGTGTGCGCGCGTGAGGTGGGGCGGGTGTGTGGGTGTGGGTGTGAGCGGGAGGGGTCAGTGTTTAACTTGCCCCTTGGGCTCGCCGGAGAGCCCTGCAGAAACTCGCAGGCTACAGATAAATGGGTATTTCCTATAATTATTCTTGTCGTTTCAGAGGAGGCGTGAGGGGAGTGGTTTGTGTGGGTGACAAAATCGAAATATTGGTCAGGGAAGGGGAGCCTGAGCCAAACTTGGGGAATTACCCTTAGATCGAGTTTTATTGCGGCAGCTTTCACTGGAAGCTCCCGCCGTGCTGTTTTGCGCCCTGTTATCCCTTAAGAGAAGGCCTTATTAGAAATCTTTGCAGCTTTCAAGTTATTGCAGGCTTTCAAAATTCTACAGTTTTTTTATTTTATTTTATATCACTCGTTTGTTTCCTCCTTGTGAGATTTTGGGGCTCTGCTCGAGTGTGGCAGGGGCTGACGCTGAGCTTGGGGTTTTCGAGAGGGGCAGAGAAGCTTTGCTGGGGTGGAGTGGCCTGAGCTGAAGTTCAGCTGAAGGTAAATGAAGTCAGGGGCGATTTAATTTCACTTTCAGCAGATGCCACCCTCATGAGCATAAGAAAAGAGTAATGGAAGATGTAGCCTTACTTTATTCCCCCCCCCCCCAAAAAATTGCACAGGCCTATTATGTGATGTGAAAAAAACCCAAAAAACCTCAATATCCGTTGTTTTGGAGCGTCCACTTTACATAAAACTTGGCTTCCTGCTGCCCTTTGTGTCACAGCCCTCTTTAAAATCTGTAAGCCAAGAATCTGTTTGTTTTCAGGCCCCTGGAGGAATTGCCACACCCCTGGTTTATGGCCAGCTGCTGGCTCTGTACCTGTTGCACAATGACATGTAAGTGGCTTGTCCCAGCCTGTGACACTGGGTTTGTCACCAGCACGTTGGGAATGGGCTGTGTGATTAATAAAAATGCTGTGTTTGCAAAGAAATGAGAATATTTCTGGGGATTGAGTCTCTTTCACCCCTTGATCTGGCAGGAAAACTGTTCTCCTTTCCTTGCTCTTCCCCACCCTTTGGAACTGTGGGAAAATGTGGGAATCAAGCTCCTTAAGTGGTGAAGTTGGCTCCTTTGGGGAGTGTGAAACACTTCAGTGTTTTGTTTTGTAGCTGCTCAGGGCTGCATTTGTTTTGGGTTGGATTCAGGATTGTCCCTTGTGTTTAAATTCCAGCAGAATAACTCTGGACTGCTCATGTTAAAAATGAGGGATACTGTTGGCTTGAAGGAGCTAAATCTGCAGGAAGCAGAGATCCCAGGAATTTGGTCTGGGGGGTTATTCCATGTCCCTGTGTGGGTTTGATGGACTGAACTTGGGGTTTTAGGGAGGAGTTGCTTTCCCAGTCTGGTTTTAAATGAGGCAATTAATGAACTGTTTGTTGTTATGGCAGTCCAGTGTTGTCTGCTGGAGAGCAGCTCTGTTTTCCCACTTCAGTATCCAATATTCCTTCCTAGAAAGAATATTTTTAAAGCACTGAGAGTGTTCAATGCACCATCTGAACAAACCTTGTGGTGTCTCTTTGCAGCATTTATTGACTAGGAAATATTTTTAACTTTTTTGGGGTTTTGCTTTTTTAAGGACCAATGCACGTTATCTCTGGAAAAGAATCCCTCCTGCTATCAAATCTGTAAGTACTGGGCCAAATTTAACTCAGAAATGTGCTGTTTTTGTTGCACAGCAATGTTCTCTGAAAATCTGGGGGTGGAAATGGGTTTAAACATCTGATCAGTGTAGAGGGTTTTCTTCTGGATTAACACTGGGGGGTTTTTGGTCACAACAGGCAAATGCTGAACTTGGTGCAGTTTGGTCAGTGGGACAAAGAATCTGGTAGAGGGACTTCCCAGGAATCTACACAGCAATCAGTGCCCATCAGTGGTCTGAGACTATCCAGCCAATCATGGAAGCACTCAGAGGTACAAATAATTGCCTGGAATTGTTTTTGTCTGCTCCAACACAAACAGACAAATTGTTAATTGTGAAAAATCAGAAATGGTCCAGAAAACTGCTGCAAAGTTTTTGTAGGTTTTACTAAAAGGTTTTTAATTTTCTTTGACACTGGAATTTCATAAACCATGTGGTTTGTTCTGTGAGAGCAAAACAGACCCAGTTTTATCAGACTTCCAACCAGGGATTCAGGGAACTTGGCTTGGCACTTCAGAACCTTGTAGCACGTTCAGGAAGGTTTTTTTGTGAAATGTTTTCCACCCTGTGTAATGGTAACATTCAAATTCTTGCTCCTAGAGGGCAGTGCAGACTGCAAAAAAGAGGTGTTTTGCAGTTAGAAATTCTCCATACAACTGCTTTTCAGATGCCATTAATTGTTAACTAATTGCTGGCATATTGCAAACAGAGAATGCCATCAGGTGCAGAGTTCCCTGAGGTGTTTCATGTGCTATGGAGAGCCCAGGATGCTGCAGGCTGCATTTGGAGGTTCAGTGTGGGCTCTGAGGGGGTTTGTCCTGAGAGAGAGCAGTTTGTTGTCTCTTGCTGCTGACTGAACTGTGGGAAGGGAGGGTGAACTCCTGAGGTGCTCACTTGCAGGCTGCTGGTGCTTTTCCAGAGGTGATGGAATTGAGGAAAAGTTCTCAGGTTTCCCAGCTCTGGAGATGAGTCTCTTATGTCCTGTGTTCCTCTCTCCCTAGATGCAACCAGGAGACGAGCCTTTGGACTGGTTTCCCAGGCTTACACCTCAATAGTTGCAGATGATTTTGCAGCCTTTGTTGGCCTTCCTGTGGAAGAAGCTGTGAAAGGTACTTGGCATTATTCCCTGGGTAATTTTCATACTGATGATGAGCTCAGACAGCTCCAAGTGATGATAAATAAAACTATATCTGCAAATTCTGACGCTGTTAAGTGATTGGCAGTGATTAGAGAAAAGAAAATCCTGCTTCTGGATAATGGTTCGATTTTTTTTTTATTTCAAATTGTTGCTGTTAATTATCACTGTTTATTCTCCCCTTCTGTGTCTTACAAATGCCCCAATGCCTTTCCAGGTGTGCTAGAGCAGGGCTGGCAAGCAGACTTTGCAGCTCGCATGGTGATGCCAAAAAAGCCGGGTAGGTGGAGCTGTTCCTTCATGAACCATTCAGCATTTTCTAGGAATTGGGTGCTAAGTTTTTAATGACAGCTTTGCACTGGATTCTGTTAGATGCTTTTTGGACTCTCACACTGCTCA
Source organism: Erithacus rubecula (assembly GCF_903797595.1). NCBI lineage: Eukaryota > Metazoa > Chordata > Aves > Passeriformes > Muscicapidae > Erithacus > Erithacus rubecula. The sequence goes on along the minus strand of NC_136659.1, from coordinate 2,333,832 downwards.
TAAACGTGGAGCACATATAAAACATGGGGAAGTACAAAGAGGTGGGTTTGGACTTATCAAGTAGTTTGGATTAAGCTACATGCTCACGTGGACTTGTTTAAACAAAAGCAGACAGGATGTGCTGTGATTGCTCCCTCTCCTCCTCTGCTGCTGGCTCTGCCTCTGTGGAACATAAACTGGATGACCTCAAATGACATGTCTTAACCTAATATAGAAGAATAGAAATAGACCATCTTGAACTGGAGATTTTTTTTTTTCCTTCAGGAGAATTAGAACTTCTTTAGGCAGGGATTTAGTGAATCTTTGTGTTCTGAGGAGCTTCACTTGTTGGTATAATTTCCTTTGCTTTAAAATTAAAATTAGAATCTTATTTTCTTCACTTTCATGGTGTTGATATCAGAATGTCTGTTCCTCCAAAGCTTGATCTGCAGAAATACTTGGCTTTTTCTCTTTTTTAAAAAAGCTGTATCTGGCTGGTTAAGGCAAAAATCAATATTAAGTTATTAAAACAGGATGAAACAACTGCTCTTCAACTGCTCTGTGCTGCTCTGGCAGAAGGAGCCAAATAACAGCATATCCAGAAGGCCAGGATTTGTTAGACTAAGAAATGTTTGTATGGGCAGAGTTTTTGGGAGTTCAGAGCCCATAATAAACAGGTGCCAGGTGTTGAAATTTACCCCTACGAGGCACAGAGCCAACCAGAGCCCTGAGATTTTATATGTGATCAGGTAAAGTTTTTATGAACTGGTTGTAAAATATGCAGAGCTTAAAAAAACTGGGAATTATTTATATGTGGTTCTTTTTCCAAAAGTGAGTGCAAGAACTACTAGTCAGACAAAAGAAAGAGGCTCCTTTGAAGCAGCTAAGCCTTGGATATTCTGGTTTTTGGATATAAAGTCAAGTGTGATGAATAAACAGGTTTAATTTTAATTAGCTTTTGATCCATGTTTTTTTGCATAGAACTGTTGAAAACTGTTCCACTGGGCTAATTTCATATGTTTTTCTCCAGGTGTGCTGGAAGCTTCCTTTAACAGATTTATTCCTTCATCAGGTATTTTTCTTTCTATATAATGGGTTTAGGTAAACTTGGAAAAACGGTGTCACCAGCACCACTGAGTGGGAATTGAGCCCTAGAGAAGTGAATGTTCTCCCTGGCCCCTCCAAAATAAAAAACAGCAGCCCACCTCAGCCAGGTGCTGTGTGAATGTTCTTCTCCCTGTCTTCTCCCTCCCTCATGTTGGAAGCAGTGCCTGAGATTGCTGATTCCACTTCCATAGCAGAGCTCCTGTGTGCTCTGTTGGTCTGATCACCCACTAGATCTGTTTGTTTGTTTGCCATTCTTCAGAACAGCAGCTTGCAAGGAAAGGAGCAGCCAGAGAGCTCCAGGAGCTTTTTTTCTCAAGGCAGAATACTGTCAGCCCTCATTACTCAGACTCCAGTGTGTGCAAAGCAATTCTGGAGGCTGCTGACAAGTGGAACTTGTTGCAGTAGTTCTTGTGGTTAGTAACTCTTGGAATGGTACAGATAACAGGAATTATGTTAGCTGGAGCTGTGTAGGGAGGAGATACAGTTAAGTTCCACCCCCAGAAGGCTGTTGAAAGTCAGATACATTTAATTTTTTTTCCCCTTACTGTTGAGGTGGATGGTACTGCTGATGGATTTGCTCTCTAAATTTCATTAATGATCCATTTGTTTTATCTTTATAGAACCTGCTCCGGTCCCACCAATTCCCAATGAGCCGCAGTTGGCCAGATTGACTGACTATGTGGCTTTCCTGGAAAACTGATTACCCTGCTCCTGTGTTCAGAACAACTTGGGAATCCTGTGTACTGACAGTTTTAGATCTAAGGTTTATTTTATTCTGTATCTATTAAATGTTGCAGCATCCCCCACTCAGAAGTGTGAAGCATACAGATTATGTCAGCCCACTCCTGGTTTGCCAAAGCCCAGCTAGCAGTGAAACAATCCTTTAACTCCTGCAATATTTATTCAGTAGGTACACAAGCATACACAGCAGTATTACATAGTACAGGTTTTTTTTGTAATTGACTCAAAGCACAACCTTTTTCAGGTGTGTTAGAAATGGAGAAGAAACAATTCTCTGTGCATGTTGAACTAGAGGACAGAGAGTGGAAGACTGCCCAGCCTGTATGTACAGAGAGGAAATATTTTGATGAAAGTGAAAGAAAACAATTTTGCAGTAACTCTCTTGCAAATATTTTTGTGGCATATTTATAATTGATTTCTTTTTTCTTGTTCTTTCTGGATTGTTTAATCTTCTTGTTCTGATGTGAGAAATATCACATCAGGCATATTTTTACAGGAGAATTATTGCTTAACGAAGACAAATCTACGATTTGAGGAAGCATTTTGACTTTTGGAAGGTTTTTTTTGAGTGACATAGGACACCAGATGTTTTCCTGGGTAACCCTACACCTTGAGACCTGTCACATCTTGCTCCATTTCAGTACACTGGGCCAGGATATGCAAGAAATAACAATTCTTACCTGTCTTTAGCTTTGTGGGTTCCTTCTGCCGTGATTGGAGAGGAATTTCAAGGTGAGAGTAGGAGCAGAGCCCGGCTGGGAGGAGGATGATGCATTGTGCTGGAGTGTCAGTTTGAAGAATAATTCTCTGTCAGTGCTCTGTTAATCTTTGAGCTGAGTGGATTTTGGAAGCAAACATGAATTCTCTTGCCATTTGTGTTACATTGGTGAAAAGGCTGTGGAGAAAGATTGGTGCTTTAAAGGGCAGTGCATGTCTCCATTTACTTCTCCCCCCTTGCTGAAATCCTACCCAGAGGTTCCATGGAAGCTGGCCAGTGTGCCGTTGTGATTGTTTTTCCAGTGTGCACTGCCTACTGTACATTCTCTTGGTGAGGGGGTGTTAGCAGGGAGGAATTACAAAGTGTGCTCTGCTGCCTTGAGAGCTTCCTTGATATGCAAACACTTTTTCAAAAGGATTATTTATTTGACACCCACCTAAGACTTGGATTGCTAAATTTATCTTCAGTGGTATTAAAGAACATGTTTACACTGACCTTGTGTGCTTGACTTTTAAAATTTTCTGCAGAATAAAGGTCTAGTTTGATTAGTTTTTTTAATTGATTCTTGCTGGCCTAATTTGGATAGGGCTGTTGAAGGATTAATGCAATATTTTATGCCTCGACAGCTTTGTGTGCAGCAATTGTAGGATGTTATATTAAAAGAACCACTGGTGCCTCTCAGATGTCTTAAAATATTCTTTGGTGTAAGGTATTTGAGCAGCTGAGTGAAGATTCCCCTCCTGTGTTTGTATTCTGCATGTCTGCACTTGGTAGCACACAGCCCTGCTTGGAGAAATGAAACCTAGACATAATTAAAGATTGTTATGTACTCAGTGAATGGTAGCAGGAGAGGAGCAATGTGGACACTGGCTGTCTGTGTCTGTCTCAAATCTATGTCAAATGCTGTAAGTTTGATCCTGTCCTAATAAGTTGATAGCTGTCATTTGGGGTCTGCTCTAAAATGTAATCTGAGGCATTAACTCATGACTTGCCTCTAGTACTGTGTTCCCAGCCACACTTTCTGCCTTGTGCTACTTTGGAATCCAAGCTATTTCACATGAATTTCATCCTCATTGCCCTTATCCTGGTTTTTGGTTCACTAACACCTGTCTTCAGATGAGCAGCTTTGTGCTTTGCTTTCCAGAGCCCTACCTTGGGAAACATTGTGTGAAATACTTTCTAAAGTGCATCTTCAGGCATTTGAATCCTTACCTGGCTTGCACTAACCCTGTGCTTTCAGCTCAACAAAGAGGAAGTGTTTTTTGCTGTTTTCATGGAAGCAATTGGTGTGGGTTTTGGAGTTCTTCCATGTCCAGTGCTGAGTGGGAGGACCTTTGAGTTAAGAAACCATTAGGAATTCAGTTGGGAACAGGCTCCTGAAGGGTTTGGAAAAAAGGAATTTGATTTTAGTTTCAGTTTTCCATTTCATCTGCACCCCACATGCAAAGGAACGTTGTTTCTTGGCATTTTATTAATTCTCCTATATGGGTCAGCAGTGCTCATTTACCCACAGTTCCAGTCTCTAAAACTACTTGACCTCCAAGGTGGTTAAAACAGGAGAAATGGGGTGTGGAAGCAGAAGAGCTGAGTATCCCCTCCTGCTGAAGATCCTCATGGAAACCTATGGGCTTTAATAACAAATCCTGGCAGACTTTGCATATGTCATCAGAGCTGCCAGAAATGCAGTGAAGAAAGCAAAAGCAGAATGCACATGTACCAAAAAGCATCAGCAGCATTGCAGGAGAGCAGTTTGGATGTTGTTCTAAGTCTGTTTCAGCCCAGGGTATATGCAAAAAACCTGTGTAAGACACTAGGGGACATCTGGAAGAAGTTCTTGGGTGAGCAGTTGGTTCTCCCTGTGTCCTACCCTGCAGGAGTGGGCTGGACCATCACCCAGACAGCACATTGCTGTGTTCTCCTGGGAGGGACTGTCTGGGCTGGCTGGCTTGGCAAAAAAAGCAAACAATCCCAAACAAAAGATAAGCTTTTCTGTTCAGTGTCAATTTTTGTAGTTGACTCTCAACGGACCATGTGAAGGCAAATGAGTTGCTGTTTTGAGATGGGAAGCAGATTTCCAAATATTTCACGTCCTTGGGTCATGCCAATTGATTTGCAAGGTTTATAACTTTATTTTTAACTACTTGTGTTGAGCAATGGGAAGTAACATGCATTCCTGGTTTCCTGAATTCAGGGATATGAAATGCCAGATCCTTCTGGGCCTTCACAGCAAAGATCCTCAGCTTTGGGATGCCTAGGGAGTGTGACACAACTGGATGTAAATAAAGTCAGAGAACAGGTTAAGCTTTAAGAATCAAGATGCTCCCAGTTACTTCCAAGGCAGGAAATGTGGATACCTCTCTCGTGGATGTGTTCTCATCTAATCAAAGTACAAGACTGGGAAGAAAGGGAGGATTTAGCAGTAGGAATCCGATTTGGTTTTGCCATGTGAGCCTTTTGTTACAGAACTGGTGCCTGGAAAGGATAAATGAGAGAAACAAACAGTGCTGAATTGTGACCAGCATCCTTGTGTGAGCCCCTCAAAGCTGAGGTTGGTGTAAAAGTATGCAATGAGAATCCACATGATGAGATAAGAAGATAGATCAGAGACTGCACCAAGACCCAGATTTGGCCTCTGATCCCCAAGGAAGGACACACTTGTGTCTCAGCTGTTTGATGGGTATTTGAGGTATGAAATACGCTTTATCCCTTTTTTTTTCAAGTAGCACTGAGCCTATGTCAGGTAGCACATGCCAGCTCTGAGAGCTATCCTGAGCTTTACAAAGTGAGGGTGATGATGACAACACACTGTGCTTTCCTATGCTAATTGGTATCTGTGTTTAGACTGAGTTTATGGATTAACATCTGGGACTTGAGTACCACACATAAGGAAAGTCTCACTCCATGAGTCACACCTACAGCAAAACAAAGGGAAGTGTATTTAGTTCAAACAATTTACTGGAATCCAACTTGTGTGTTTTGCACTTTGAGCCTGGCACTGGGGCTGCCCTGCCCTTAAAAGAATTAATACTTGGAAACAACTGATGCCTAAAAGTATTTATACTTTTAAAAATTACTTGGCTGCATAAGTATTAATTGCTTCCAGGTATTTAATGCTTAATGCTGTTTCTGTGGTAAATCACTACCATAGAATGGTAGCCTTCAAGCCCACAAAATGGGCTGAGCCTTGATCTGATGGGTCAGCAGTGCTGAAGAAGTAGCAGATGCTGAGTAAAAGTAGGGACTCCTGTGGCTGAGGTTCAGGGCTGGAGGGAAGCTCTTGGAGGAGCTCTGTGAGGAGATGGTCCGGTTCACAAGCTCAGGCTTTGCTGCTATAAGCTCTTGCTTTGCTCTTGCTGGAGGCCATTCCCTAGCAGTGCATGGCCCTCCATTGTTCCTAGATCAAGTCGCATGGACCTGTGGCCACAAGTCTGTCCCTTGTCCATCTGACAGCAGGAAAGGGCAGGACACGGCTGCTTCCAGCACGTCTTGGCTGCTCCTTCACAGTGCTGCACCATAATGAGAGACACGGAGCAGCTTTTCCTCCCAGTTATCCCTATTCTCTGCACTTGCCATTGCCTCTACCTTGATGTTCACTGGGGAAATTCCCTGTTTGTGGTCAAACATTGCCGTGCTCAGCAGGCACCCAGCTGTGTTTGGACATGAGCTGCCTCAGCCAGGCACGCAGCAACTGGAGCACAAAATGTCAGGCTGGGCAGAGTCTTTATTTCCAGAACTCAAGAGTGTCAGAAAAGCACAGGAAAGCATGATAGTCTCTGTGTACAATCCAGTTATCCTGGGAAACTGAGCTGCTGATGGTGTTGTGGTTCTCCTGCCAATCTCTTCCACGAAAAAATTCATCCCAGGAAGGATCAACATCATCTGACAGGCAGCAAGTGTTGCTAGCAGTTGCTCCAGGTGCTCCTGCCAACAGCCCCTGTAGGAAGGAGCACAGCCCCCAGTGGATGTGGGCTTTGGCTCCCTCTGGCACAGAAGCCCCCGGGGCACAGGTCTCTGTGGCAGGAGCCAGGCACCAGCGCTGCCAGGGCTCGGGGGGTGGCAGATCTGCTTGGGCAAGGACTCTGCCACACCTGCTGATTTCAGTGCTTGCAGGGCCCAGGGGTCAGAGCAGCATTTGTGCCCTGGCCCACACGATCCTTGACCGTGTCACAGCCGTGGGTTTAGGATGGCCACCAGCCGGGACGTGTCCCAAGGAGGCCGAGCCAGCTTCTGTACAAGGCCCCGTGCCCTTCCCGCTGGGGCTGCGTCGGAGCCCTGGGGGCTCCTTCTGCTGCCCTGAGCCCGCAGAGCAGGGCAGCGATTGCTGATGGTTTGAGCTGTTCCTAAAGATCCTATCGGGCTGTCTTAGACACTTGGCGTGAGGGATTCCTTCCATCATAGACCACTTTGGGTGGGCTGGGGGCAGCCCCAGGGGAGGTGGCAGCATGTGCAAGGGCCCTTTGTGACACGGTGCAGCATGGTCACCATGGCATGGATCAGGACAGGGTGTCAAAGGACCCTTTGTGACGTGTGGTGATATAAGAGCCGACGGTGACACGGCCACGGCACAGTGCTCGGAGCACGCGACGGGACAGGACGGGACAGAGCGGTGCCGTGAGGAGCCCCCGCACAGCGCACTCGTTCCTGTCCGACCCGGAGCTTCTCTGAGTGCTACTCCTGCAGGTGACCTTGAGGCCAGACCACAGGACGTGGTGACGTGGCCTACCCAAGGTTTCTCTTTTGCAGGTGCCCTTGAGGACTCGTTGACCCGGAGCTTTGCTGAAGCATCTGTCTGAAGGTGCCGAGAGCAGACTCTGGCATGGCAGGCAGATTGCACAACCTTTTCAAAATCATCAGAAGGAAAAAGAAGAAAGGGTCGGAAGCAGCCCCAGCAGAACAGCTTGAAGACCCAGAGCCAATAGAGCCAATGCAGGATGGTGAGGGGCAGAGGCAGGATACTGGGTTATTGACTGCTGCCATCTTGGCCCCATCCCTTTGGGACATGCCTAGGGGCAGGACAGAAGAGGGGCCGGGCAGACACCCCACAGTGCCCGTGCTCCATCCCCTGGGGCATCCCGGGGCTGTCCCTGCTTGGAGAGCTCAGGGCTGGGCTCTGTTCTCCAGCCTCTCCTGCAGCCCCTCAGCTCTGGCTGTGCTCGCTCTTTGCCAGGTGCAGCCATGGACAGCACACATGAGCAGGACCCCACCCGGGGCCGCTTCCGCAGAGCACTGAAGGTACCTGCAGCCATCCCCACCTAGGCTGGGCCTGCTGTCACTGCTCAGCCCAGCACAACGCTTGGAGCACTCCATGGAACTTGCCGCTCCTCCCTGTCCTTTGTTCTCCTGCAGATGTTGCGGAAGTTTGTGCCCGTTCGACGTAGAAAGGCCAGCACAGGAACGGAGGGCACAGTTGAGCCTGATGTCAGCACAGAGCCTGATATCAGCCCAGATACACCTGAGCACTCAGAAGATTCTGACACTGCAAGGAGTGATGACAGGGCAGAGGCTGACATGGCAGTGACTGAGGACTTGGCCATGACATTTGATGACAATGAAGAGACTCAGGACATCACAAATGCTGACACCACTCCCACTGCCGCTCCCACTCCCACTTTCACTCCCACTCCCACCTCCACTACCACTCCCACTGGCACTCCCACTTCCGCTTCCACTTCCACTCCCACTCCCACCCTGTTTCATGCTTCCCCCACTACCAGTGTGAATCATTCTCCCACTACGGAATTTTTTGAGGACAGAGATTTTTCTTCTCAGCTGCAGGTAAGCAGCCTGGGCCATGGCTGGAGGGCTCCAGGATCACGTGGCCCTTGAAGGCTCAGCCGCTGTTCCGCCTTCAGACTTTGAAGACATTAAAGTACAGCGGGAAGGGAATCTGGGAAGTTGCTCCCTTGGACAGTGCTCCAAGTCTTCCCCACACAATCCAGGTGCCAGCCGTGGTAAAAAACATTCACCAGAGACTGATGTCCTGTGTAACTGTGGATACCGGGCTGCAAATTGTTATTCTGAGGCTGGCTGGAGAATACCCTGCTGACGTGGTGCTGACCCTCCTGCGCTGTGCCCCAACGTGTGACAGGTACAGGTGGCCCTTGAGAGCTCAGGGCTCAGCAGCCTTTAGGGCCCATTGCCCTGTACAGCCTGTCCAATGGGGCCTGCCAGACAGGTGGAGAGGTCCAGGACCCTCAGGCCCCTCTGCTAACTGAGCCTGCTGCCACTGCCAGGCTCCCTCCCTGCCCCTCAGGGCACTGGGGCTTTCACAGCTGCACAGGGCATGGTACTGTTACTGAGACCCCCCTGACACTGAGCTCCAACCCCACAGAGCTGCTGCAATGATGTGGAGAGTCATAGCCTCGTCGGGACCAACATTGGGGAATGTGTTGGCAACAGTGCTCTGTGTCATGGAGGACTGGCCTCTGCACAGCATGTTCACCTCTGATGGAGACAATGAAGATGTTTTTGCCCTGTCTGTGAGTTTCTGGAACTGGCCCTTGCTCACCCCCGGGTCACCTCTCCAGCAGCTCTCCATCCTCTCACTGCCTCAGGCACTGGGCTCAAACCTGGGCCAGGGACAGGCTCAGGGGCACCAGGCCCGCTGCTCCCCCTGCCTCTCCCTCAGGCCCTGCCCCATGGACACCTCGGCACTGAGCGCTGCCTCGGGCTGCTTCTTTCACAGGCAACTCTGGTGATCTGGGTGATGGTCCAGGTGCCTGAGTGCCGGGAGGCCATGATCCTTTATTCCTCCCGCCTTTTTGTGGCTCTGCTCTTCCACGTTGTCATCACCACACTGCAGATGCCACCAGAGGAAGTTGATAACTTCTGGAGAGCGTGCCAGGAGGAACACTGCCTGCCCAGCAAGGCCAACAGGTCCCAGTCCTCCAGTCCTTCCCATGCCCTTGTGGCCAGCACCAGTGCTCCCAGTGTGACCTGGACTTTGCTCTGCACACAGGTTTGCAATGCAGACCATGAAGTCCCTGCTCTTCCGACTACAGTGTGACAATGAGGTGATGGCCATGGAGCGCAAGCGTGGCTGGGACACGCTGCTCTGTGCTGACACCCAGCACTATGCCGTGGGTCTGCTGGCTAGGTGAGACCCCCATTGCCCCTCTGTCCTTGACGTTTGTGCTGTGTGCCCGAGGTGCCCCACACAGTACCCGTGCTCATGGGCCAGAGGGCCTTGTCACCAAGGGATGGCCAAGCAGTTTGGAAAAGGCTGAGAGTGGAGGAGCCCTAAAGGGGGAGCCCACATTGCCTCTACAGATGCTGGGGAAAGATTGGACCTTTGTGAGTCAGTCCTGGGAGAGGATTGCCACCCCTCCACCTCAGGGTCTTGCTGCCTTTTTCCTCCCTTGCAGGGAGATGCGCCATGTCTTGATCCCTTTGTGTTCGCGCATTGCCCTCCATCTGCTCAGGCTGCTCAGCACACAGGAGCCACACTGGGATATGCCCTTCCTGTCATTCCTTGTGGAGGTGAGCCTGATGGCCAGCACTGTCTCCCTGAGCTGCCTCCCAGCTCTCTGTCCTCTCGTAGCCACAGCTGCCTGGGATGGTGCCCGTGCCCTGTGCTGCTGTCTGGGCCCAGCCCTGTGCGGTTCTGGGCTCCTGTGTGTTCCCTGTCACTGCCCTGTGCCTTTCAGGTCCTGGAGTGCCTGGACTTGACACAATATGGTCTCAGTGTCCTGAAGATCCTGAGAAGGCAGTTAGAGAGCAGGTGCACCTGCAGGGACAGGTGTCGCCTGGTGCTCAGGGGCCTTGTGGTGCTCAGCAAGGATCCCTGGATGGTGAGAAGGGGGCAGCGGCTGAAGTTGTGCTGGGGAAAGCAGCCCCTCAGGCTGGCTGGGCTTCAGGAGCTGAGGCAGCTGCTCCCAGCTCTCCTGCCTCACCTCCCTGAGCTCTTTGGGACAGGCCTTTGGCTGCTGGGCCCTGTGGCTGCAGGGAGGGGTTGCAGTGGCATAACGATGTTGGTGGAGGCATTCATGGCTTCACAGCACAGCCTTGTCTTCCACACAGGCCAGAAAAATGTGTGGCCTGTCTCAAAGCCTCCTGGAGCTGCTGGGTGATGCAGATGGAGAGGTGGTTGACATGACCCTCCGTGTGTTCACCAACGTGCTCCAGAACAAAGACATCCTGATATCCAGCACCACTGCCCCAAAGCTGGCCGAGGCACTCCTGGCGCTCTTCCACAATGTAAGGCTCTGCGTCCCAAGCCACAGGCATTGGGTGCTTCCCAGAAACTTTGTGCCCTCTGCATTTTCAGGACTTTGCCTTGGTGGGCCTTCAGCAGTAGGTGCTTAAGTCTTTTTCTTCAGGACAATGGCCATGTGCAGCTGCTCTCCATGCGCCTATTTTGTAAGGTGATGGAATTGGTAGTCGATGAGGGAAAAAACTCCCTGAAAAGAATTGTGAAGGAAAGCCTGCTCCCACTTTCAATCTACCTCCGTGATGAGAACCGGCAGCTGGAGAAGGTGAGGTTTTGTGTGCTGCTGGTGGATCTCTGGGAGGGGGCTCAGCTGCCTCCATTCTGGCATCTCTCGGGCTGCAGCCTCCTCCAGGCTTGGCACAGGGACAAGGCCCTTGTGGCCTGAACTGCGGGGACATCTCTGCATCTCTGCTGCTCTCCAGGCCTCTCGGGAAACGCTGTTTTGTGCGGCCAAGTTCCTGAAAAGATGGGATCTCGAGAAGCTGCTGAAGGAAGAGCAGCCATTGAAGGTGGTCGAGTTTCTGGTAAGGACGGCCTGGAAGTGCCAGGCTCAGGCTGGAGAAGCCCCCTGAGCGCGGCGCTCACTGTGTGCGCTTGGCAGCTGTGGCCCTGCCCAGCGCTGCAGGCAGGGGCCGCACGGGCTCTTCTCCAGGCTCCTGCGGCCCCGAGCCGGCTGCCCTCGGAGCCCCGGCCCAGCGGGGCTGCGGGGCGGGCCGGCACCGCGGCTCCCCGGGCAGCAGCCGGCCCTGTGCCCCTGCAGAGCCCGGCCAGCGGCTGCTGGCCACGCCTCAGGGCTGTGCGGGCAGGGGAGGCCGGGCCGGGCGCGGGCAGCGCCTGCCAAGGGCCAGAGCCCGCCCCGACCCTTCGCTCCCGCCGCTCTCCGCAGCTGGCAGAGGACAGGAGCCAAGCGGCCGAGTACCTGCGCCAGGCCCTGCCCTACCTGCGGAGCTTACAGGAGCCCCTGCGAGCGGTGGCCGTCAGGTTCATGGGTGAGCCCGGGCTCCCTCCCTGTCCTACAGCAGTAGGATCTGGGACACGGTCCATGACAAGCTCTGTATTCCCAGAGATCGCAGGGCAGTGCTTGAGGAGGCAGCAAGGAGAGACTCGACTCATCGACGAGGGTGAGGGCAGCGCCACTGGCAGGAGGAGCTGCAATCCCTGCCCCAGCTCTGGAGCGCTCTGCTCCCTGTGCGGACGGGGGGGCGGCGTGGGCAGAGCACACAGAGATTTCAGGGGCACGTGGGGCATTCCTGGCCAGCAGCTTCAGGCTGATCCCGGTGGTCCCTGCTCCCTCCTGGCATGGCCGGAGCGGGCTGAGGCAGCCTTGGCACGGGGGTCGTGTAGTGTCCCCACTGATCCAGGCTGTGACCGTGGCTCTGTTCCTTCCTCTTCCAGCTCCTCAAGACCGGATGCAAGATGCCAAGCCATCATGCTCTAACCTGGAAAATTAAGCCCAGTCATCTTCAGGGTCCAGTGAACCAGTGTCCCAAGAAGACACCAAGAGACACTGAAGAGGACATAACCTGTCTGGGCTGCTGGAGCTCCAGGCAGAGCATGATTGGCACAGTTATTTTTCCCTAAGCCTTCTCCCTGCCTGCTCTCTTCCTCCAGCTGTCAGACCCTGCCCATCCCCCTTTTTTCCTCCACTCTCTGTCCCTTTTGACAGTTCCCTCCCTGAAGCCCTCAGATGCTCCCCATACCCCTTTTTTCCTTCCCAGCTCATCCCTTTGCTTTGCCTTTCATCAATAAACAGTTTGGCTTCTTCACTTTGCCTGCATCTCTGTGGAGCTAAAGCAGCACACATCCAGAGCCCTGGGACTCACAGGCCCCTCCTGCCATTCTCTTCCGTGCTGTGTTCTGTGCAGAGATGCAGAGGAACGAGGGCAGATCAGGCTGGAAGGGTCTCTGTGCTGAAGCTGCAGTTCCACAACACTGTGGAGTTCAAGGTCTTGCTTTGCAGCCTGAAGCCCCTGGATTTTAGAAGAGACACCCTGAGTATGCTCTGAACCCAGCTGGGAGGGATTCCATGGCAAGCACTCATGCAGGGCAAAGGAGCTTGGAGGAATGCTGGCAGGTTTCAAGAATAGCTTCCTGAAAGCACAGCAAAGCTCCATCCCTGCACAGGGTCAGGAAGAGGGCAGAAGCAGAGAGCATCAGGGCTTCACAGAGAGCTTTGGGTGTTGCAGAGAGCAAATGAAGCAGCAGCACAGTGCCCGAGAGTCGGACGCGTGACCGTGCCAGTGTCCGGAGCGCTGCCAGGCAGTGCCGGGATCCTGGTGCGGTTCTGGTCCCCACAAGTGAGGAATGGCAGCCCCTGCCTCAGACCCAGTCAGAAATCCAAGCAAGTGGGACCAGAGGGAGGGCACCCTTCCAGTCTTTCTTGGAATGGTTGCAAAACTTCCCCTGCTTCCTCTTTTGGGAAGCTCCAGAACAGGCAGGTGTCAGGAACAGGGCGGCTGCCCAGGAGCAGCTTATGGAGCTGGAGCCAGAGGCACCACAGAGCCCTCAGCAATCCAGCCAGGAACCCCCGGGCAGGAGGACACCGATGGCAGTTCCTGGCTGGGACAGGGGTCGTGGCCATCTCCAGGCACCGGTCTCGCAGGGATCCCCGCAGCTCCGGCCCCTGCCCACCCGCTCTGTCGGCAGCACAAAGGCTTCAGCACAACCACCAAAGGCCAAGGGGCTTCTGGCCATTTTCCCTGCAGCACTGCACGCCTGGGCAGATTGCTGAGCACAAGCACCCTTCTCCCCCTCCTCTGCAGACCCTGGGCAGCAAATGAAAAATCCTGTGAGACTGTCTATTCTAACACATCCTATATTTCTATACTAAACCAAAACTAAAAGAAGAAATGAACAATCTTGAAGAAAATCCCACTGGCGCAGGAGGTCCCAGCAGACAGAGCCTCCCAGATCAGCTCCTTGGAGATCTCCAGCAGCGCAGCCAGCCGAGGCCTGACAAACGGGGCCGTGTCCTCCATGCCCGGTGAAGATGATCTCGCAACCTCTGGAACATGGAGACGTGAGGCCGTTTTACTGCCTTGGGGATGTGCGAAGTTGGAATGGCACGGCTTCTGATGGCAAGTCTGGTGTCATCTGCCATATCTTTGAGGGCTGGAAGTGAAAGGAACACAGTCACGGTCAGATTCCAGATCTGCAGGGACACAAGGAGATTCCAATGCCAGGGTGATCCCAGCCCACTGTAGCCGTGGCCAGGAGAGAGCAGGGGCCACTGGGATCACCCGAAACTGCTGGCCAGGAGTCCCCCACGTGCCCCTGAAATCTCTGTGAGCTCTGGGGCAGGGATTGCAGCTCCTCCTGCCAGCAGCTGACAGCCCGCTGCCCTCACTCACCCTCACTGAGCACCTGCACCTCTTTCTTCTTCCCCCTCAGGTGCCGCTTGGCCATCCCTGGGAACACAGACCCTGTCACGGCTCTGCCCAGCGGCACAGCTCCCTGCCAGCGGCGCTGCCAGCCCTGTGGCCACTGGCCCTCATTGCCAGGCAGGGCTCAGCCCATCATAATTTCAGCCACGGGCTTAAGGCATGGGCAGGTCTTTTTACCATCTGCTCCCTGTCAGCCTCTGAAACTACCTGAGGCTGACATGCAGCAGAGCTCCTTGGAGAATAGTCTTAAAAGGCACAGGAAGGTCTCTCAGATGATGGGAGATCACAGAATCACAGAATGGTTTGGGTTGAAGGGGCCTTAAAGCCCATCCATTCTCACCCCCTTCCACTAGGCCAGGTTGCTCCATGCTCTGTCCAGCCTGGCCTGGGACATTTCCAGGGATCCAGGGGCAGCCACAGCTTCTCTGGGCACCCTGTGCCAGGGCCTGCCCACCCTCACAGGGAAGAATTTCTTTCCAACATCTGAACATTCTCTCTTTCTATCACTCTGTGCCTTTCAAAAATTCTCTCCATCTTCCAGCACCAGCCAGCCAATCACAATGACTGAATGTATCTTTGAACTTCAGGTTCTCCTTGTTGCAAACACACCTTGACACATCTTCTTCCTTCACAGAAAAGGTCCTTTGAAAAACAGTTGGTTTGAATGCAGAGAAGAGACACTTTTTTAGGGGCATGTGTTATTTAAGAATATTTCATTAGAGCATTGCAGCAAATGGAGACCTCGTTGAAAATGAAAATACTCATAGGAAAGAGTGACTCCATATGAGTTTTAAGTTTCAAATTTCACAAAATGTTTTGCTGTAACATTTTTCAAGGGAAAAGTTCCAAGTTTAGAACTTGAAGTGGTTTTATTTAAAACAATGTTTCTTTCTTCTACTAATTTTCTTTTCCAAGATGAGCTGTTGAAGCTGAACTGAAATATAAGACATTTTTGTGTCCTCAACAGGTCCAATAAAATTCTTCACTCCTTATTTTTTTAGAGGTGTGATTTCTACCCCCTTTAGATTCCAAACAGAAAAAAGTTATAGCTCATCTTTCTCATTCTTGTTAAAAAAACCTCTTCCCCACCCTAACATAGTGAAGAAGAAAAAAAAAAAGTTTCTTATTCTCCCAGATATAAAAAACCCAA